>NC_142929.1:68628244-68668244 GCF_046866305.1 Octopus bimaculoides | reverse complement strand
CAGAACTGCAGCACACCCCCCGCCCCCTATTACCACTCGATATCATCCTTTTTTCTTTAATTTCTTCTTTATACATGTACATTATATAATTCTTAAGCTTAGTGTCAATAGCTTAGTTTATGAAAAAAATCCAAAAATCCTTGTATAGAACTGTGCGCTTCACAGTTCCAGCGACGCGGTGTTTAGCTGTTGTGCACATGCTCATATGTCTGAGATAGGAAGCTGCACGCTAGGGAGAGAGAGCACTGTGGTTCACGCTGTGCCGACCCTGGTGTGCTGGGGAAAGGTGGTGTTTCTTTTTGACACCGCTGGTGTTGTGCTTAAAAACATGTTTATATTCTTGAATGTGATACAGTGTAGAATTAGATTGTTATCCTGTTTCCAGCTACAGTGTTGCTGCCAGGATTTGAGAAATAGGGAAGATCCCCCACCCACTTAATTTGTGATTTAGGTGGGATTTTTGAAAAAACAAGGGGTAATTCGCGGCGGTGTTCACTGAACAAATTAAACACACTACGCGGCAGTAGCTAAAATACGAACCGATCAAGTTTATGTATAAATTTTCTTTTTGTATTCAATATTGCCAAGGTCTTTTCTTCTTTCGATTCTTCGACGCGTAATGATTATATGACAGTTTCCCGTGTCATTACGCAGTTCTTTGCATTTTTATTGAACTCTGCAAGGTCTGTTGAGCTACTAGGACTGGGTAGTAGAGAGCAGACAAGGGAGTTTTCTATAATATGGTCTGTTTCTCCACATTTACAAGTGGATCAAGGCAGAAGCATTCATGTCGCAATCCCTGAGGAATAATACTTGATAATACCTGCGAATCCTGCCAAACACTTCGAAGTTGAGTTGAAAGTTAACGATACCCAGAAGTTCAACAGATTTCTGAAGTCACTACTGTGCTGGATACATATCTAAACAGCACATAAGCTGGGCTTCATTGGAATATTAAATCTCATTTCTCTATTACTACTTCTTTTGCAATTTCAATATATGCATTTGTGAGTTTCCTCATAATTATCTCATTTTCATATAATATAAGAATGATTTTATTTCCAAGGTTGGTTTACCTCTTGACAATCCGGTTTCAACTCTTACCACAAATTATTATAATAACAAATGAACTTCAAGAATAAAGATGATACATTATGTTAAGAAATAGCATCAAGTGAAATAAAACTGTTTCCACATTTACTTAATTCCTATCTGATACGCTTGAATGAGATATATGTCATTTACACAACTATATTATGAATTATACTATTAAACTTGGTAACGATACGCTGAGAGACATTGTTTCAAGGGAAACAAATGAACTAATCATACATACATACGTACATGATGGCTGCCCCCTCGTTATCGAGTATGACCATTGCACGAGGCGTAACTGTTACCGGTGCTGTGATCGAATGTGACTTTTTAGCCCAGCTAAAGATCTACAATGTCTTGGATCTTTCATCCTGACCAGATGACCACTCCATCTGAGCCTTTGCTTTAACACAAGAGCTTTTATACTTTCACACCGAGAGCCTTCCAATATCTCAAGATCACTGATGTGGCCCTCCCAATTAATGCCATAGATCCGTCTGAGACACATCTAATGGAAACGTTCTAGCTGTTAAAGGTGGTATCGATATGTGACCCAGGTCTCGCAGTCATAAAGAAGAGAAAAGAGCACACACACCTTGTACACCTTTATCTTTGTCTTCCTGCATATGTCTCGCTGACCCCAGAGGCGCCTTTCTAGCCTTCCGAAAGCATCACTTGCTTTCCTAATTCTGTATGGAATTTCACTATCTAAATTGCTATATCTGTTAACAGTGCTTCCCAGGTAGACAAATTGATCAACTACACCAAATCGTTTACCATACACATAGATATTTGGTTCACTATACTACTTACCAGAGTCAAGTTGGTACATGACAACAGTTTTCTTGAGACTGACCGTCAATCCTAAGACAGTACAAGCATCAGAGAATGCATTCAAAATGTGTTGTATATCTCTGTGTGCGCTACTAGATCACAATCATCTGCATACAAAAGGTCTTTTATGATAGGGGTAAAAACCTTTGTTTTTGCAGCAAAGCGCCTGATATTAAATATGTTGCCAGAGGTTCGATAATGGATGTAAACACCATATCTGCAATTTCTGAACGCAATACAGAAAACCATTGCAAAATATATGGCAAATAGGATCGGTGCCAGAATATCCCCCTGTTTCATTCCATTTTTTATTGAGATGGGCTTCGATATTTTACTTCTAACATTAACCCTACCCTTCATGTCTTCATGAAAAGACCTAATCAAAGCAAGGAACTTTTCAGGACAACCAAGTTTCTGGAGAACTTTCCACAGTGCATTTCTATTAATGGTATCGAAGGCTTTTGTCAGATCGACAAAAACCTGATATAAATCCAGACCCTGTTCGACACGCTTCTCCTGAAGCTGTCTAGCTGAGAAGATCACATCATCAGTGTCGCGTCCCACACCCACTCGAAAGCCAGATTGACTTTCTGGAAGAACACAATCTGCAACGTGTTTCAGCAGACGATCCAGAAGTACCCTGCATAAAACCTTTCCTATGACAGAAAGCAATGATATTCCCTTATATAAGACCACGATTACTGTATTTCTCCAGTCCTCAGGTACAGATTCACTAGCCCATATCCTGCCAAACAAGGAGTGACGTTGCTGTTGAAGATTCTCACCGCCATGCTGTAATAACTGCATGTATGCCATCCATACCCGGAGACCTCCCATTATTCACCTTGAGACAGCCACCCCGACTTCTTCCAACATTGGTGGTTCCACGAGAGCCGCCTTCACAGGTAACTCAGGGATGAGATTGAAAATATCCTCACTAACTACAGACTGCTGATTCAAAAGTTCATCAAAGTGTTCTCGCTACCTTCGCAGAATTCCTTGTGAATCACGAAGAAGTTCTTTACCATCCCTGCTTCAAAGTGGTGTCATCAGAGAAGTCGGTCCATAAACTTCTCGCAAGAGACCATATAACAGCTTTGTGTTATTGGAATCCGACGCCGCCTGTATCTTATCAGCCTTCTTACCCCACCACGTATCTCTCGTCTGAGAGAGCCTCCACCTCACACGTGATTTCACATCCTTGAGTTCCCTATGCAACACATCTCTCTCCTGTGGCTTTGCTGATAAATAGTGTGATAAAGTACGTCTTTTATCAGCCAATAAATCATCTATTTGTTTATAATTTTCTTTAAACCAATCTTGATGCTTTCTTTGCATCAATCCCAGACCTTTACTGCCTATATCATAAATTGACTTTTTAAGGGTCGGCCAATCCTCACCAATATTTGCAACATTCATTTCCTCTCGTAAAGTTCTCTTCACAATATTACACCTAAGATGAGCAACATTCAGTCTTTTAGGCAGTTTAATACCTGCAGCCCGGATTTTACGTTTTGTAATTAATTTCACTTTTGCACGTACCAGGCGGTGGTCAGTCCAACACTCAGCCCTACAAGGAACACGAACAGCCTGCACATCTCGTCTGTCACGCACCATAACAAGGATGTAATCCAGAATATTCCATTCTTTAGATGCAGAGTGCATCCATATGGTCTTAAACTTATTCTTTTGTTGAAACAAAACATGGTATTGGTAACACACAGACGCAGCTCCTCGCACATCTGCAGCAGAAGCATACCATTACTATTACACTTTCCCACCCCATGCTTTCCAATTACAGTCCATGTGTTAAAATCCCTACCCACTCTAGCATTAAAGTCACCCAGTACGATGACTTTGTTTGCCCGAGGGATATTTCTTATAATGCCCTCCAAAGTATGGTAGAAAGAAACTTTTTCGTCATCAGTAGAGTACATAGTTGGAGCATACACACTCACCACAGGTATCTTTCTCTGCTAACTCATCAAATTCAATTATTTGAAACAGATGAGCTTTGAGATTTAAATTTGGTAATTTTCTAAGATTTTAATTCTTGTGTATAAGGGGCCCACCGAACTTGAAATGCCTCAGAATGTGAAGCCAGAAGAAATGCCACAAAGCATTTTGTCCGGCGTGCTAGTGATCCTGCCAACTTGCCACCATACTGCATTAAAATAATGGTTTCAAATTTTGACACGGACAGTAGTTTTTGAGGAGAAGTGTTAGTCGATTACATCGACCCCAGTACTTGACTGGTAATTATTTTATCGACTCCTGAAAGGATGAAAGTCAAAGTCCACCAAAGGGGCCTTACCCATTGATTAGTGCATCTTACCTCCCAATTCTCTATAATTTATACTTGAAAGCTGGTTTGCAATGCTGTGTTGAGGAAACATAGAATTAATTTGCTGACTGATCTGAACAGAGCAAATGAAGCGATACCTAGAAAAATTGCAATGCATTGATCTATGCATCTGGTTTATCACATGTGACTCTCGGAGTATCAACAGAGGGAAATGTCGCCTTTCAGTAAGTAAATTAACATCTCAATCCTGCAGTATGTATTCTACTATTACTATATTTCATACAATTGCAACAGTCCAGGGTACAGAAATAAATAAATAGATAAATAAATAACATATGATAAATGATGTAATAGACGTGATGTAACTAAGAGACAATTTAAGAAATAATGCGTTATATATTTACCTTATCACAATCACTCGTTGAGCCGAGCGACGCAGTGGAAGTGTAGTGGGCCCATAACCCAGAGACCTTAAATCAAAAGATCCATAGATCAAAATTATATTTAGACGTCGCAATTGAACTGTCTACAAATATACTAACCATATATTTGTACAAGGTTCTGTACAGATTATATTATGCAAAAGGATCACCAGCTGATCGGGGTACACCAAAACACATAAGCATAGTAGGCAGAGACATCAGCGGAACTTACTTTCTCTCTCTCTCTCTCTCTCTCTCTCTCTCTCTCTCTCTCTCTCTCTCTCTATCTATCTATCTGTCTATCTGTCTGTCTGTCTGTCTGTATAACGATAAGCACAAGTATATATATATATATATATATCGGTTACGACGACGAGGGTTTCAGTTGATCCGACCAATAGAACAACCTGCTCGTGAAATTAACGTGCAAGTGGCTGAGGACTCCACAGACACGTGGACCCTTAACATAGTTCTCGGGGAGATTCAGCATGACACAGACTGTAACAAGACTGGCCCTTTGAAATACAGGTACAACAGAAAGAAAGAGTGAGAGAAAGTTGTGGTGAAAGAGTACAGCTCTGCTTAGCTTTTTCCCAGACAGCCAATTTCTTTTCTTAATAGAGCAAGAAATGTTGAGTGAAAGATTTGAACTTACACCTAATATCTTATTTTCTTAACTGTTTCATGTCTGTTGATTCTCATGCTAAATTATTTTAGGATTCTTTTGTAAATATATATTTATATGCATATAAAATATTTATAACAAATTATTCTCGAAAAGAACAACAAAAATAGTTTTCGTAACTATAGTTATTTATAGTTACAGAACTGGTTTTTCGTTTTCTTCCAGAATAATTTCCCGGCTATGTATTTTGTGAAAAATAAAAATAACACGTTATTTTTGTTTTCATGACTTTGAGGTAACTAGTCATATTAAAACGTGACCATGAATACGTTTGTTTCAATATCTCTCACATGGTAGCAGAAACACACGCAGCAAGTTCTGTGAAAAAAAAAACGAAACTATCCTTTTTACTATAGGCACAAAGCCTGAAATTTGTGGGGAGGGATTAATTCGATTACATCGAACCCAGTACTGAACTATTACTTAATTTATCGGCCCCGAAAGGATGAAAGGGCAAGTCAAGCTCGGTGGAATTTGAACTCAGAACGTAGCGACGGGCAAAATACCACTAAGTATTTCGTCCAGCGTGCTAACGATTCTGCCTGCTCACTGCCTTAATAATAATAGTAGTAATAATAATAATTACAATTTTAAATTTTTGCCACAAGGGCAGCTTGTGGGAGGTGGGGAGGAGTCGATTACATCGAACCCAGTGTTCAACTGGTACTTATTTTATCGATACCGAAAGGATGAAAGGTAAAGTCGACCTTGGCGGAATTTGAACTCAGAACATTAGCGACGGGCGAAATACCGCTTAGTATTTCGTCCAGCATGCTAATGATTCTGCTTGCTCCCCACCTAAATAATAATAATAATTACTCTTTCTCACTTTTATTCTTTTACTTGTTTCAGTCATTTGACTGCGGCCATGCTGGAGCACCGCCTTTAGTCGAGCAAATCGACCCCAGGACTTATTCTTTGGAAGCCTAGTACTTATTCTATCGGTCTCTTTTGCCGAACCGCTAAGTTACGGGGACATAAACACACCAGCGTCGGTTGTCGAGCGATGGTGGTGGTGGTGGTGGTGGGGGGGACAAACACAGACACACAAACACACACACACACACACACACACATATATATACGACGGGCTTCTTTCAGTTTCCGTCTACTAAATCCACTCACAAGGCTTTGGTCGGCCCGAGGCTATAGTAGAAGACACTTGCCCAAGGTGCCACGCAGTGGGACTGAACCCGGAACCATGTGGTTGGTAAAACAAACTACTTACCACACAGCCACTCCTGCACCTAATAATAATAATAATAATAATAATAATAATAATAATAATAATAATAATTATCGATAGAATATTGGACCCCTAAAGATACACTAAACAGAATTAAATGCTTCCTGAACAGAATTAAATACTCCCATCGAATTAAATGTTTCCTTAAAAGTACACAAGTTATTCTTTCTTGTTCTTAGTCTTTGGAAGATATGCAGTTTACTTTTAAGAGGTCGAATCATTTCAGATAGAATTTCAATGACAGGAATTTCTGAGCAGTTTTATGGTAGTTGTATTGAATTTTGATCTACATACATCAATGTTCTAATGTCTTAGATATTAATGGATTGACCATTATATTTGTCTAATGATTCACGTGTGAAACTTCTGACTTTGTACTCGGCACAACAAAATGTTGAAGCATTTGTAGAAAAGTACATTTATAAGAAATTATTCTGGAAGAGGATTCCGGATTCCATCCACTGTACAAAGACTGCAAAAAAAGAAAAAATGGACTTAATTTAAGAAAGAGCAGAGTGAATAAAATTTATATAAATGAAATAACTGGTAGTCGTACAAATGTCAATACTATTGCGTTTTTTCAAAGGTATGAAATAAAGAAATGAAAATTAGTATATGATATATTTATTCAATCTTAATACGTTCTGGTAAGTTTGGACGGGAATATCTGATCGCTCAGGCATCACGTCTACTATGAACATACATCATCTAATAGAAGGAGGTGTTCTGTGGTGGCGAAAAATAACAGCGATCAGCGCCTTTACGTTCCAGAACATATTAACAATGAATACAAACATTATTTGCTGATTCCTATAAATAAGAATTCGTGCACTAGTGAAATTCATCGGTCCAACTGTGGGATAACTTCAGCCAAGGGGACGCGCAGCGAGGTCGAATCATCGCAGTGTCTCGAAGCCACCTTATACTGATGAACGGGTGAATCATATGGGTTATCAATATACATCGCCTAAAGGGAGGAACTATTCTTCGGTGGCGAAAAACGATAACGGTCAAATATTTCCGTTCGATTCTGCAAGAACGTGTTAAGGATGAATAGATACGTTTTTGCTTATATTCTCACTGTTCTGCGCGCATCTCATGAATTAAAATTTAGTGTATATATATATAATCAAAATAAGCAACAGGATATCCAGAAGTAATGCAGTACGATCGTTTCAAGCGACTCCATTTAATTGAACAATGAACAATGCAACCATTACATCAATTTAAATGCAGAGCAATCCTCAGCTACATAAATACATAGAATTAAATTAAATTAAAACATATGGACACATTAGTATAATTTTACCAAAAACCTCCAAGAAGGTATGGAGACAGACCAAAAACATGCTGTTTTCACTTCAGCTTAGAAGCTATTAAGGTATCTGTAAGAAAGACTTGTTAGAGATCTAGCTCGTCACTGTATTTTGGAGGTCAGTTTTAATTTATAGTCTTGTTTATTAAATCTTTGTATATCAAAAATCTAAGACACAAGGAGCAGTGTCTGTTAGGAAAAGGGCTGAGGAAGTCGACAGAAATCATAGTGCATAGTCATAAGACTATCAAGATTGATTTGAAGCAATATAATGAGATTTGGCAAAGGAAATCTTAAATCAAGATGTTAGCTGTCAATTAAAGCGGCAAGGCTAATAAGCCAATGATGATAATACAGGTTAAATTTTATCATGGGGTACTATAGTTGAATATTTTAAAAAATATTGCTATATTGTATAAAGTTAGAATTTAGGGTTATCAAGAAGATTATTAAGAAGAATATTATAACAAAAGGATAAGACTTTTTTGAATACTTTTGAGTATATACCAAATTTTACCACCATAGAGGGAGGAAAAGAAATTACATAGAAATAGTTTAATATTTATACATATTATATACTTAAATATTAACTTATTAGCTGGTATCTATGAAGATTGATCATTGGGATTTACTGGTATTTAAAGGAGTACTGAGGTGAAAGAACATGCTAACTATATATTAATTAAATTATAATCTAAGCAGTTTATTTTAAGTTGTGGAGATACCGGCATTGTCATATATAAGCTAAGTATGAATTTCTAGGGGTACAAAAATTAGGTTTATTTCATAAAAGCTATTATAAAACAATAAAATAATCAGGTAGGGTAGAACACCATAGAAAAGGAATAAAATAGCTTAATCACTAAAACCATGATGAAGTATATATACAGCTTAGTTACTTCAATAGAGAAGATTTATAGAAAATGTATAATAGTTCAAGTATTTAAACTAAAAATTGTTTCTTTACTTATTTAGCTTGTATCTATAAAGACCGATACCTGGTATTAACTAAAGGAATATTGATATTATAGGACATGCTAACTATATACTAATTATAAACTAAGAGGTATATTATAGGTTTTAAAGTTTTTATTGTTAATCCATACATGATATTATAGTTTCTTAGAGGTACTTAATTAGAAGGGCTAGTTACGTAAAGGCCCTTATAAATACTAAGATCAGGAGGGTGGAACACTTTAAGAAAGGGATAAATAAAGTAATTACTAAAACCATGAGGAAATCTGATCAACTAGGCTGGAAAATTCATATGGATAGTATACTAACTTTGTTTAGCACACTAACTAACTATACTATATAGCTTTTATTATATTGTAATATATGCAATGTACTTTAATTTCAGACTAAAAATAATAAGTCATCAAAATCAGTTCAATCACAAGACCTATAAAGTGCTACTTTCGAAAATATTTAAAAGCACGGGTGTTACTATGTACGCATGACACCATAAGGTCTAATCTATTATTAACCAGGTTGCCCTTATCGTTATGCTTAAAAAAATTCATATATATGTGTGAAAAAGCCGAGGATAAAGGCGCCCAGGAAAGAAAATATTTTCCTTAGTTTGAATTAAAGACTGGAAATACTAATAAATCTCTTTGTCAGTCATTCCCCAAACCGAGGTAAATTTGTTACAGTCTTTTAATATTTTTTCTTCCTGGATGTTTTTTTTTTATTCTAGTCTTGCTAATACACATACATAAGCTGAATTTTTCATTATTTCACACCTTTTGAAAAAAATCTAAAAATATCGAAACATTTGTACAGCTGTCAAATATTTGATATATATATATATATATATATATATAAGAAATATCTGACAGCTGTACAAATGTTTCGATATTTAAAAAGTTTTTCAAAAGGTGTGAAATAATAAAAAATTCAGCTTATGTTTGTGTATTAGCAAGACTAGAATAAAAAAAAAAATCCAGGAAGAAAAAATCTAAAAAGACTGTTAAAAATTTACCTCGGTTCGAAATAAAATTTTGGGAATAACTGACAATGAGATTTATTAGTATTTCCAGCCTTTAATTCAAACTAAGGAAAATATTTTCTTCCTCCCATGAGCCTTACCATAAACCTAACAACAATATCACATACATAAACGCTCAAAGTAACCATTCTTATAACATTATAAACCTGACCACTAACATAGAGAGAAGAATTAGTCTATTAACATCAAATGAAGAAATATTTAACAAACATAAAGACTACTATAACTTGGCACTTCAGAAAGCAGGATATAGATATGAAATTAAGTACAATAAAAACGACAGCATCAATACTAATAATACCAAACTTTATCTTGAAATGAATAACGTAGATAATATTAGTGAACCTAAGTCACCTGATGAATCAGTACACTCCGATAAACATCTAAAAAAAAAACTCTCACCGATAGTCATCAACATAATTTTAGCAGAAAACACGGAAGTCACAACTACAATAAACATAGTAATAAACTTAATCAATACGGACACCATAACCATAACTTTACTAAAAGAAAAAATAATATAAATTTTAGCAATTCCCATCTTACTAACTACTCTAATACTAATATTAATAAACCCAAGAATATTGACAACACAAACCAAAACTACTTAATTATAGACAAAAATAAGACTATTGAACCAATAAACAGAAAAAAATGAAAATAATCTAAACTCACTTAATTCATTCAATAAAACACACAACCATAGAACTCAAGTTAATATAGATGGGAACAGAATAGCAGAAAAGAAACCAATGCCTTGTGTGAGAATAGCTGACCCCACCAAACACAACTCATCATTCCAGTAAAGAAAATGACAATAACACTACTTGGATCATAACATCGTTTGCCAAACATCTAAAATCTAACTTTATTAGATCCGCTAGAATGATAATTAATAAAAACTTCGAAAACTCTAAATAAGCAAAAATATATATATATAAAAAAAAAGATTTGGATTTTCAGTCTCTCCTAATCTCTTTAGGACAATCTCTTCTTTTAACAATAAGAAACTGCATCTATTCTATAATTAAAAAAAAACTTCGTTAAATGTACCTAGTACCTTCAATAATTCTATAATTAACAACTGCTATTATGATAATACCCAGAACTCCATTATCCCTAATAAACATAGACATAACACCATAGTACCACCCAATAATTTAAATTGTAATTGTAGAGACTCAAAATGCCTGTGTAGTAGATAGAAATTACAAAATGAAAGAAGTTGTATACCAAACAACTATTATTACTCAGGACTTCTCTAAATATAAATGCACGAACAATTCTCATAAATCGAGAGTTAATAACCATAAATCTTCTTTTAAGGACCCTAGAAAAGAGAATAGCACAGGTCTATGTAAAAAATTTGGCATCTCAAAAGAAACAATATTGATTTCTCAATTTCTTGGAAAATTCCATCTTCTTCCCATTCTTATAGATGTAATAATAAAATTTGTAGGTTATGTTTAGAAGAAAGCTGCAGCATAATGAGAATGAAATGAAATCTAGTTAACACTAGAGATGAAAGAATTAACTCATGTGAACACACGACCAAATTCCTTTTTATCAATCTTAAATAATTCTTTACTCTCCACTTGCTTAGATTTGTTTTCGGTGTTTTTTTTAAATATTAAAAAAAAAAATTCTGTATATTGTCTTTTTCTATGAAATACGATTACTCGTCACATCGACTTTATATCACTATATCTTACACTATCCTGATATATTTTTTTTATTTATCTAATTTTTCCTTCTAACAATTGCATGACCCACCATATATTGGGCTGACACTTTATCTACCCCTCCCTACACCACCTTTGCTCTCAATATGTCTGTTTTTTAAAAAAAATAATAATCTTTCCTTAGTATATAATATACCTGTATATTTTTTGTATTTAATGTATTTTATTTGCATAATGTGTCCTTTAAAACCCCTCAACATACCCATTCTAACTAATACTGTTTTGTGTTATTTGTCACTCTACCTGATAATTAAATATATATTACTGATGGTATAGGCAAACATATATAGTGATGGTGTGCGTGAGTCTAGTGCGGGTGAAAGTTCTTCAGAAAACGATTATAATAATATTTTTCATTATAAACGATCTTGATATTCTTTTTACTTTACATAAAATATTCATTGCATTCTGCTGTTGTTTTATTGCCATTTATTTGCGAGTATTTATTTTTTTACTCTTTTACTAGTTTCAGTCATTTGACTGTGGCCATGCTGGAGCACCGCCTTTAGTTGAGCAAATTGATGCCAGGACTTATTCTTTGTAAGCCTAGTACTTATTCTATTGGTTTCTTTTGCCGAACCGCTAAGTTACTGGGACGTAAACACACCAGCATCGGTTGTCAAGCAATGTTGGGGGGACAATCACAGACACACAAACACACATATATATACATATATACGACGGGCTTCTTTCAGTTTCCGTCTACCAAATCCACTCACAAGGCTTTGGTCGGCCCGAGGCAATAGTAGAAGACACTTGCCCAAGGTGCCACGCAGTGGGACTGAACCCAGAACCATGTGGTTGGTAAGCAAGCTACTTACCACACAGCCACTCCTGCGCCTATGTATTATAAATTTTATAGGTAAAATATTCTTCTCGGAACGAATTACGATTCATGACATTGCTACAATGGGAAATTATTGCTCTGATTTACGAGTTTCCGGTTTACGAACGGTCTCCGGGAACAAATTAACTCGTATATCGAAGCATTACTTTCCATCCATCCATCCATCCATCCATCCATCCATCCATCCATCCATCCATATCTGAGTGTGTGTGTGTGTGTGTGTGTGTGTGTGTGTGTGTGTGTGTGTGTATAGGTGCAGGCGTGGTAAGGAGCCTGCTAACCAGCCACATGGTTCCGAGTTCACTCAAACTGCGTGGCACCCAAGCAAGTGTCTTCTACTATAGTCTCGGGCCGACCAAAGCCTTGTGAGTGGATTTGGTAGACGGAAACTGAAAGAAGACCGTATTATATATATATATATATATATATATATATATATATATATATATATATATATATATATATATGTATGTATGTTTGTATCTGCGTTTGTCCCCCCACCATCGCGTGACAATCAATGCTGGTGTATTTACGTCCCCATAACTTAACGGTTCAGCAAAAGAGACTGATAGAATAAGTACTAGGGTTACAAAGAATAAGTTCTGGGGTGAATGTGTTAGACTAAAGGTGGTGCTCCAGCATGGCCGCAGTCTAATGACTGAAACAAATAAATGAATAAAAGAATATAAAAATATATTTGCATATGCATACACACGCATATGTAGTCATAAAAATGATTTTGTAACTATTTTGTAACTGCTTTGCTTTTACCTTTTAGAATATTTTCTTTATTTATATTTCACTTTCTTAAACTCATTTTAGAGTTTGTTGACATTTGGTTTTAATAAATAATGCTTTTAAGATGACTTGTGATTTCATATTTTGTTCGTTTCATTGTTATTATTTGTCAGAATTAGTCATAATTCTTTGGCATGTTTTAGTATGGTTATATTCATTTAAATGTCATGGAAGAATTTATTCTGGCTATTAATTCCTTTCCCTGTGGCGATTGGTAATTCGAACATAATTAAAAATCCTACTGTATTTCCTGAGATGAATATAATATCGACTGCGATCTCCTCCTTTACAAATATTTCTTTCTACTTTTGGTACAAGGTCAACAATTTTGAGGAGAGGGTCTAATCGATTACATTGACTCCAGTGCTCAACTGGTACTTATTTTATTGAGTCCAAAAAGATGAAAGGCAAGGCCGAGCTCGGCGAAATTTGAACTCAGAACGTAAAGGACCGGAAGAAATGCTGCTAAACATTTTCGTCCAATACATTAATGATTCTGCCAGCTCACCATCTTCTTTACATGTATTTAACAGGAATACATTTGGCAGTCTACATTGAAAATCAATATGGCATTTCTACAAAGTGAAACTTATGCCAGATTTCCATTACAGCGAAGAAACCATTACATTCACATTAACTGAATAATTCTTTTGATTAAAATAAGGTCTAACAGTATCGCCTGCCATAAAATTTATACAAAACTAAATAATTTAGTTTGTTGCTGGGAGAAGAGATAAAAATTTCCGTCAGAACTCCGCACTAAACATTTGAATTCTTTTTCTTGATTTTATTAAAATATTTTTGGCTGTTACAAATTCCGTGCAACTAGTTACCACAGTCTCTAATACTTTTAATTTACGGTTTATAGGGTCATTCTTGGCTGTAACATCTTTTCTCCCGTGTCTTCCCTTCTAACCCAACTATTGAAACGTTCTAATCCATTTAGAATGATATTCAGTCTCATAGATGGACTATGTTCATATTTTGTGTACTGTGTTTCTACTTTAGAAAAAGCATTGCAATCTTTTTTTATGCATTTGATAATTTGGGGAAGAGCAGATAAGAGAGGGGTTGTAGTACAACATTAAATGCAAAGTTCAGTTTGGTAGTTCTGTGATGTTAAGATAGAATATATTATCAAATTACATCGAACCATATCCGTCCTTAATGTAAGCAATGTCTCAGATGACCATTATAAGAAGGAAAAGGGATAAACGCCACAATATCTATAAGGAGAGTCACAGTAGCAACAAGTCATAGCAAGAGTCACAACAGTAACACGAAGGTGCAAATGGCTTCTCACATTGACACAAAGACACACATTTGTAGAGTAGGGATATCCTCGATGGAATCGACCCTGTTACATGTCTGGTACATATTTTTTCGGCCATAGAAGGATGAGAGTTGAAGTAAGTTTTTTTTAAATGTTCGTGCCATCTGTCTTGTATAACGTTTTGATTAGAGGCAGATCTTCATCTGCAGATTTAAATTGGTATCATTTCCTCCCTGTTTGTGACTCAAAGATGTTTCAAATAAATTCAAAGAACTCTATTGATTGATTCCGGTCTGTATGGACTTGTAATTCTTTAGGTTTGTCAATTCACCATCGGCAATCATTTTCATTCAGTCAGTCGTGTCTGTGTTTATGAAGTAATCAATGATTTTGCTTTGGAGCATCAAATACCACTAATTTAAGACAACTTCACAACTCTTCGATTCAAATCTTGCAAACTCGCTGATCAAAGGATGTTTGCTCAAAGTGGTACGTTAAATGGGATTGTGAGACAGTTTAGCATTTAATTTCTTTTCAAAATTAGATTGGGGTTTGTTGGGTTATTTTATCACATTTTTAATTTCGTTAGTACCATTCTGTGATTTGTGACGGCGTGTGGCCTAGTGGTCAGGATGTTGCACTCACAATCGAAAGATTGTAGTTTCGATTCTCGGACCGGAAATGAGCTAAGCATTTCATTTCACGTTGCCGCAGTCCACTCAACTGTAAATGAGTAACTCTAAGACAGACTGATTTCAGTCACTTCTTTATCATGGAAACTGGGTAACTGGTCCTATGAGTCTTAGGACTCGAAACAGTAATGTTCAGTGCTTGATGATGATGATGATGATGATGACGATGATGATGATGATGATGACGATGATGATGATGATGATGATGATGACGATGATGATGATGATTCTGTGATTAGGCTAACAGTCATCAACGCTAGCGACTGTTTACAAATGTACGATATATATATAATTATATGATTGAAAATATCCACTAGTATACCTGATGTAGTAAACAAAGAAATTTCGACTAATTAAATTTACACTGAGTGATGAGAACAATCGTTTAAATGACTTATTCAGTACAAAAAAGCCAGGAAAGACAACCGCCAAATGTTAATTAAAATTAAGTGAATAAATTTGGAAGCAACGGAAAGTGAGTTCGTTCACTGTCATTACAGTGACCACTCCTGGCATATTTCGGTCACCAGCATACACAACTTATGTAGGTAGAAGACGCACGGTTCGATTCCAACCACCAGTTATAGTGCAGAATGGTGATGTTGCTTAAAAAATCTGGTGGAGGTACATAAAACAATTTGTTCAGTTTATATGGAAAGATTTCGAGTGAGCTGTGCTGGAAACCTTGTAACCTTCTAATAACTAAACCACACAATTATTATCTTCTGTGTGTGTGTGTGTATGTGTGTAAATCGTAGGCTTTCCAATGTATGAAAGTGTGTCCAGAGAAACCGAGATCATCTTTGACCTTCGCTCTTCCTGGATTGGAGAAATGAGCTCCAGTCAAGTACCGATATTCTGTTTAATCAACAGTTTATAATAAGTACATTAAACAAAAATAAACCTGCATTCTGAGTTCAAATCACATCGAGTTCCACATCAGTTTTCAACCGTTGTTTGTTTAATACAGGGGAAGATTAGTCTGTGTCTGTACTAGAAATTATTATTTAGGTATTACTGTCTTCTTTTCAGGCGAAGAGCTGGCAGAATCGTTACTGCGCCGGATCGCCCGATTTTACGTTCTGAGTTCAAATTACGTCGAGGTAAACTTTGCCTTTCATCCTTTCGGGATCGATAAAATGAGTTATCAGTTGAGCACTGAGAATCGTGTAATCGAATAGCCCCTTTCCCCCAAATTTCAGACTTTGTGCCTATAGTAGAAAGGATCATTACATCCTCATCAAAGTTTCGTCGTCGTCGTTATCATCATCATCATCATCATCGTCATCATTGGTATTTATAGCAGCATTAATTGTAATAGTAGTACTAGCAGTAAGTAGCAGTAGTTGTAGCAGCAGCATTATATGTAATAGTCGTTGTCGTAGTAGTAGTAGTAGTAGCAACAATAGTAGTAGTAATAGTAGCAACAGCAGTAGTGGTTGTAGTAGTCATACTAGTTGAAGTAATAGTAACAGCGACAGTAGTAGTAGTAGTAGTAGTAGTAGTAGTAGTAGTAGTAGTAGTAGTAGTAGTAGTAGGTTATTACCTAGTGCGACTAACACAGTTTTTCCCCGTTCCAGTTGAGAAAACTGTGAACAGAAGTCGGTTTGTGTTGTCACAAATACCACCACAGCAGGCTAAATACGATGAGACGTTATCCTTTTCTCCCACCTCTTCTTTCGACATTTAACCGGCTCCATTTAAACTATTATGTAATTCACACAATTTACAATAACCTCTTCTTAAACATATGTGCTTTCTGTTCGGGTTTTTGAAAAGATGCATTTTGTTTTTGTGGATATCTTAAAAAATTTATGTTCTATCTATGTGTATCGCCCACACCTTTTTCATATCCACTACTTCTGTTTCACTCTTCTACATATATTTATGTGTGTGTGTGTTGTGTGTATCAGCTTCATATACTGGATAATATATGTATGTATGTATCTCGCTTTGTGTGTGTGTGTTTGCGTGTATATATATATATATATATATATATATATATATATATATATATATATATATATATATATATATATTGTTGACGTTCTAAGGTAGAATGTCTGTTATGTCTACAGGAGGTGTGGCTTCTTGTCCTAGGAGCAGCCTTCGACTTTTTCTGTCCCAAAAAGTTTTTCAATACAATATTTACATGGTGTTTATTTAAAGATTTATGTTTGCTTCGAGATCCACTACTCCTAAAAAGAATTAGATATACTTGCTCTTTTTAGAAAAGCATACATATAATAACAGAAAATAACTTTATTAATGAAAACTTTTGTACATATAAACTAGATTATCTTCTCTGTAATCTTATTCAATGTTGCCATCTTCAGCATCAATAACTGCTTCTATGCGAGATCTGAATCGTTTACATACTCGAGTCAAATGCTCCTGGATCATATTCGACGTTGCTCTGATTATGGCGGCTTTCAAGGAATCCTTGCATACGTACACACATATAAGTACAAATGACATACGTACATACACACATACACACACGCGCGCGCATACACACACACACACAACCCCCACAAGTATATAAAACTGTTTGACTCTACCCTACACTGCCTAAATTTTCGTGGGCATACGATACGCCAACCTCATCAGATGTTCTGAAACATGTGGGTGTGTGGTAAGAAGTTTGCCTCTCAACCACATGGTATCGAGTTCTGTCTGGGCAAATCACTTCTACTATAGTGCCGCGACAACCAAAACCTTGTGAGTGGATTTGGTCGATGGAAGCAGAAAGAAGTCAGTCATACATATTCTTTTAATCACATCAAACGCAGACTTGAGCAATTTCTTCGCACTTTTTGTCTGTGCTCTTTCGTTGCATTATGTAAATTTATAAAATTTGGTTTTATAATTTGTTTGGTTTGTTTACACTTAAGCTTGTGTTTTATTTTCCTGGGTATGATGGAAAGTGTCAGCTGTCCACAGCCAGCAGACTAAAGCGACACTTGTTTACAGGCCATGCTTCAAGAACCCTGTGAAGAATTCTTGCAGTTCCAAGCAATGCTGATTTCTGTAGGAGTTCTACCTTTACATTTGTACCAATCTTTTTGAGCCATGTTGGTAGTAGAGTACTGATACTTCCAAGTGCGCCAATTACTATTGGTACTTCGTCTACTCTCCTCATTGACCACACCCTTCGTATTTTCCCGCTTCAAATCACCATAGTTGTTCAGTTTTTCTTCTTTCTCTTTGATCCTGTTATCACCGGGACATACTATGTCAATTTTGATGCGTGTTCTTTCTTATTTTCACCACAACAATGTCCAGTTTTCGATGCCTGGCCACA
Organism: Octopus bimaculoides; assembly: GCF_046866305.1. Lineage (NCBI taxonomy): Eukaryota > Metazoa > Mollusca > Cephalopoda > Octopoda > Octopodidae > Octopus > Octopus bimaculoides. Next base: position 68,649,675 of record NC_142929.1, on the reverse strand, counting down.
TGGTCGCACTGAATCATTGCTTCCCACAGGATTTTGCAATTTTCATTCTCGGTGACTACCTCTGGGGTTTTCTCATACCATTTGCTCTTTACTCTTTGTAGGCCGTGATTTCCACAGAGGTCCCAATGGATTTTTTTTTGCCATATTGTCATGTCTTTTCAGGCATTCGATGTGCCATATTGTTTCACACTCTCACCATACATTCTGCATCTGTCACTGTCGGTAGTGTTGTATTCTTTTCCTCTATAAGTTTTTCTTTCGTTACACAATTGTCAATTTTAATGATGCCGGCCTTCACACAGTTCAACAATGGTTCCACGGCATTTTTTACATACCACCCTTACCTGTTTTCCTCTGCTTCGATACAATCCTAGCAACTGATCAAACCTCTCCCACCCTTTCTTCTGTACAAGTACAGCCAATCGATGTTACTCAGAGGGTGGAAGGCTCCGTGCACTGTCAACATTTTTATTGTCTTCGTATCCATTTTCATCAGTTCTTTCATTTGCCATTTTATGATTCCAGCTCCATAACGAAATGATGCTATTGCCCATGCATTAACTGCTTGGATTTTATTCCAACCGGTCAATTTTGAGCGCAACACCAATCTTAGTCTTCGGAAATATTCCATCTTCATTTGCTCTTTCATTTTCTTCTCCATTATCTCGTTGAACTCCAACATGCCAAAGTATTTGTAACCTTCTGTTTCAATTTGTTTAATCAGTTCTCTATTATGTAATTCTATCCCTGCTAGGGACTGTAACTTGCCACTTTTCAGGTACTTATTCTACACTTCTTGAATCTGAATTCCATTTTAATATCAGCACCAAAACAGTGGACCGTGTTCACCAAGGAACTCACTTGTGCCTCATCCTTGCCATACAACTTCGAATCATCCATGAAGACGAGGTGGTTGATTGTTTGAGATTTTCCCTTTAGCTAATATCCCAGGTTCATTTTCTTAAGTACCAAGGTCAGCGCGATCATGCAGAGAATAAAAAACAACGGAGATAAGCTGCCGCCCTGAAAAATCCATCCCTCTTCTGATGTCCAGAGTGCCCAAGCTTTTCTCGTAGGATTTCAACTCAGTTTTCCATCCCATCATACTTCTCTTCAGGAAACATGTCACATTCCTAGCAATTCCAAACAGATCTAAACACTCAATGATCCACGGATGTGGAATCATATCATAAGCTTTGCGATAGTCAGTCCAGGCCATTCTCAAATTTGTTCTTTGTTTACAATCGTGCATTAACCATTTTGTCTATCAATAATTGGTCTTTGGTATCTCTGCATTTCCTTCTACAGCATTTTTGTTCCGTCAGTAACATATCGTTCTCATCAAGAAATTTGTACAGTCCTTCTCCAATTCCTTCTGACAGTAACTTCCACATTAATGGGATGTAAGAAGTTGCAATTGTCAGCAGCATTTCCTTATGCTGTATCCTTCAGACACAATACCGTTCGTCCTTTTGTCAACCAGTTCAGGATTTCTTCTTCTCCATCGATCATTGCATTAAATTGCTCTGTGATCAATTTATGGAATCTACCGTATTTTTTATCCAAAATCCTTGTACACTATCATGTCCTGCTGCTTTCCAATTGTTTACATTTTTGCTCCTATTTCTGATACAGTCTTCTTTGGAGTGGATAGCCTCTTGCTACTTCAGACTGCAAAGTCATTCACCTACAGTATTATGTTGTTCTTGCTTACTCCATATCTTACCATAGAAATGTCAACTTTCATCAGCATCAGAACTAATCTTTCACGTTCTTTATCATCATTAATCTCTCGATAAAATCTTCTTTGGTCGTTCTAAACAATTTGTTTTTCCGGTATTGCTTAATCCGTTGTTCAGACCTTGTTAGCTTTGCTTTTTTGGCAATTTTGCGCTGCTTCAGTTTTTCAATTACAACATGCAGGCTTTTTGTATCTACACCATACTCCTTCCTCACCTTTTTGAATTTGCGATCATTCTTCAATTCTCCTTTTCTTTCCCTGACAAGTATTGATTGACACTACACTGTTCAGTGAGTTTATATCTTCTGAAATTCTCCTTTTCCACCAAGGTTGTTTATCCTCTTCTATCCGCCGATGTTCTGTTCTTGGTAGTTCTCAATCCCATTCTTTCTACCACAATCCTTCTTGCAGTCTCGATGAGATTATTTGTTTGTGGGATGTTTTTTGTTTCAATGTGTCTGAATACATTATTGACTTTACTTGTCTCTTGATTTAGTCTCCATTGGTTAGCCTTCTTAAAGTCGTACATAAATTATGTTCCTCCTGTATTTAATAGATCCAAAATCCTGTTTATTATTAATTAATCTTCCTTGTTTAGGTAGTCACTAATCTCAATTCTTTCACAATTCACGGTAGCATATTCTTGCGAACAATTAGCCATCTCTTCCACTATACCACTTTTGTTTCTTGTATGCCCAGCATCGCTCAATACCCTTCTTTTAATAGCTTCTAGCTCCAATTCTGTTAACTATCTATTCTTTCGTATTGCTCTAGCTTGGTTGCATAATCTCTGTTCAGTAATTTCAAACATTCTCTGTGCATTCATTTTCTGTACCCTCTGACAGGCACGACATTTGCATCCACTGGAATGCTCCAGTAGTAACACTTAATAACCATCATGTTGACTTGCTTACCCCACTTATGTCTTGTAGCATGGCTAACAGTGGCTGGATTACGACCGGGACCACCCTACTGCACAGTGGAACACCTGCTGGGTGCGGCACCTTCACCATTGGTTCCAATCTCGTTCACACCGTTATCGTTAGCTATTCTGCCTGGCATTTTCGCTTACAAATCAGGTGTGTTTTAAATTACCAGCAACCGATACTTTTATCGAGACACCATTTCTATCAAGGTAGCCCTCCAAGGTAGCAGAGGCCTTGCTCCCCTGATTTTGAACTCAGTGGCCCTTCTCTTAGGTTGTTTGCCATCCAGACTAATGAATACAGCCTGGCTATTTAAAAGCTCCAGACACTCACCTTTTCCCTCCCTTCTCCTGTTAGTTCGGTGAAGGAGTCGGGCTTGACTGTCAGGTATTATTATTATTATTATTATTATTACTATTATTATTATAATTATTATTATTATTATTATTATTAGTCAAAATTAAAAGAAGAGTGCCATTTGCTATCTCGTGAACAATATTTCGACATCTTGCGTGTCTTCCACTGGTTCAAAAAATAAATTTGTCAATCTACTTCATTTTCGTTTATATAGAAAGGATTGAGGTAACTCCTCCTGAAGATATAGAGTCAAAATTAAAAGAAGAGGAGGAAGTCAAATGTAGCTCTGACAATGAGTTTCGATATACAGAGTCCTCCGCCTTCAATCCTCCAATGGAAGACACGCAAGATGTCGAAATATTGTTCACGAGATAGCAAATGGCACTCTTCTTTTAATTTTGACTCTATATCTTCAGGAGGAGTTACCTCAATCCTTTCTATATAAACGAAAATGAAGTAGATTGACAAATTTATTTTTTGAACCAGTGGAAGACACGCAAGATGTCGAAATATTGTTCACGAGATAGTAAATGGCACTCTTCTTTTAATTTTGACTCTATATCTTCAGGAGGAGTTACCTCAATCCTTTCTATATAAACGAAAATGAAGTAGATTGACAAATTTATTTTTTGAACCAGTGGAAGACACGCAAGATGTCGAAATATTGTTCACGAGATAGCAAATGGCACTCTTCTTTTAATTTTGACTCTATATCTTCAGGAGGAGTTACCTCAATCCTTTCTATATTATTATTATTATTATTATTATTATTATTATTATTATTATTCGTATTGGCTGGATGTGTGTCGTATTGCTAAGTTTATCTGTCTATTTGTCTCTAAAAGTTGTTAATTGTTTGATTTTCTTACGTTTGATGAAACCATCAACATTGCACAGGTCTTGTTGGTTTGTTTGCGCCCCTTTGGGGGCTCAAATTTCGAAAGAAGAAAATGTCATTTTGTTTTGGGTAAAATGATTTTAAAAACAACTATAGTAATGCCCTCGCTGCTCAGTGGAGGAGGAATTCAAATGTAGCTCTGACAATGAGTTTCGATATACAGAGTCCTCCGCCTTCAATCCTCCAATGGAAGAGAAGGTGAACACTCACCAAGTTCAAAGTCCAGTAGAGCACACTACCACTTTCACAACTAACAGTACCAGCCACAACAACAACGACAACACAGAACTGGAATTTAATTTCAACTATAAAATTGATCTCGCCCTCCACAAATGAAAGTGATAATACCACAAATATCAACGAACAATACAACCATGAATATGGCTACCAGTTATTCTGACAGCCTAACAATTAAGGACATATGCTGCAATATATTTTTCGAATAAACTTCCTCTAAAACTGTAAATAAATTTCGTTAAAATCGATTTTCTCTAAGCATTCGGTCTTTCAAGCTTTTGGTGTCTTCAATTTTAGGTCATTTAAATACAATCCTCTCACGCTCCACCTTCTCGCCTTATGACTCGGCCATATGACGCAAACCCATATATGTACACACACACACACACACACACACACAAACACACACACACACACAAACGCGCGCGCGCGTAGGTACATGTCTGTATATCTACCCCCAGTTCTTGGCCACAGAACAGGAAGGAAATAGGGAGAAAGGCTGATAAAAACTGTATAGGGGGATGGAAACAATAATAACATCAAGAATAACAGAAGTAGCAGTGGTAGTAAGAAAACGCTTATATTTAAACGAGTTCTTAAAAGGATTCTTAACTAAATCCAAAATGAAAACTTAAATGTTGGTGAATACCAGAAAATTTGTCTTGAATATCTTTTCACTGATATTTCATGTTCTCACTCAATCTGACTCAAATATAAATGACACCGAATTCTCGAGCAACTGCTGTTCCCCTTGGTACATCGGTGTCTGCATGAATAGCTGTGATATTTCCCGTTTGGATAATAATTTATAATAACCAAACAGGCCAGTCACTAGCAATAAAATAACACACTGACAGAGTCGTCTCAAGACTTGAGTACACCGGGCTGTTGCCTATGGGCCCAACTGGTCTAGGTGTCCAACAAGGTTAGGGACCTAATTCCAATGTGTGTATGTTGTAGTTTGCCATCAATAAATAAATATTATAGGGCTCACTACATTGATTTTCCCGGGGGGCTGAAAAACTGATAAGACGGCGCTGTACACAGGCGCAAAAATATTCTCGTCGTTGTAGAGTACTTCATAGGTGAATAACTTCTCCCTTTTATGACGATACTGCGTTCAACACATTCGGTTCATTGCCACATACCATTCTGAGACACTAGTCTTTCGACATGTTACATCTCGCCAGCCAGAAGCAGCCATAACTCTGAGCTAAAACGAAATCGCTGACTTTGTTTATACTTTCAGTGAACAAATTGTTTGCTGATCGATGTCTATATCTATCAATCTGTAGCGAACTCTAGTGAACTTCCTCTCTCTATTATATATAAATACTTACGAACGTAGCAGGTAACAGCTAACCTTTGGGCGCTGTTTTGGACTCTGTTGTGTCTACCACTCTAACTGGTTGGTATTGGCGCAATTTGTCTAACGTGCGCCAATATGTAACCCAACCAATCACAGCCTCCAAATAAATCACGTGAGACAGTCTTTTCTAAACACTAGTTGAGTCTACTGTCAGCTATAAATGCTCACTTCTTTCTAGTCTCAACGTCTGTTGGTTCCCGGCCTTCTAAGGTCTAACCACTGATCACATTGCAGCGACCTCCATCTTCGTCGCCACCACTGATGTCTCTCACCAACGTCGTCAACAACATTTACACAGCACCAACAAACTGCACTGGTTCTAACATATCGATGTTCGTGAGCTTTCTTCATCAGGGTTAACAGCTAACATACAACCCACGCAGATGCATGTAGATATATGAACAAATGTACATCAACCATTTCCATTCAGCTTATGTATATATACGTGTGACCACAATAAACGTATTCAAAATTATCACCTTTGTTCCATGTATTTCTTTATCGGGTACCTACCAAATGAGATAACAGCCTTCTGAGCGGAGTCACATTAGGTGGCTCAACGACAACCTTCATTTAAAAATCGATAAAATTTGTTGTTTGCATCGTATACTGCGAGATTTGGAACAATTATTTGCATATTTCAGCTGCTTCGTTTAGGCTCAGAGTTCCGGTTGTTTCTGGCTGAAGAGATACAATATGTCGAAAAACTGGTGTGCCAGATTGACGTGCACCGATGAGCCAAGTGTATTGAATACACTGTAGACGTATCAGGAAGGAATTATTCTCCTATGATGTACACTACAGTGATCAGCATGCAAATAATCTTTCCAGAGATCGCTGATCCAGACGTCAAATAGCAACATTTTAATACTTTTTCTTAGACTCCAATGATTCTGCCGGTTCACTTCCTTTGCGAATCATAAAATAATGATTTCTGATTGATATAGGCACAAGGCTAGCAGTGCTGAGGGTAGGTGTTAGTAAATACCATCGACTTCAGTATGTGACTGCTACTTGTTTTATTGACTCCGAAAGAATATAAGGCAAAGTTAACTTCAGCTGAGTTTGAACTCGGTAAAGAGTCAAAACAAATATAAATAATTTTATTCTGAGACTAAAACAATTTTACCAACTCACTGCGTTTATGTATCCTATAAAAATCTTTTGTAATTTTGGCACAAGGCCTGCAGTTATAGGGTAGTTAATTACAACGATCTCCGTGTTTAACTGCTACCTCGACCCCGAAAAAATGAAAGCCAAAGCCGACCGCGGCACAACTTGCGTTCAGAATATAGCAAGTCCGAAGAAATACCTCAAAGCATTTTCCACCTCTGCGCTAACAATTCTGCCAGCTTACCTCCTTTATATCCTAGTAATAGTTTCAGCATTTAAGTGTTATATAATATTAGTTTCAAATTTTGGCACAAGGCCAGTAATTTCGAGGGAGAGGGAGTAAGTCGATTACATCGACTCCAGTACTCAACTGGTACTTATTTTATCGACCTCGAAGGATGGAGGGCTAAGTAGATCTCAGCGGAATTTGAACTCAGAATATTAAGACGCGAAATGTCGCTAAGCAGTGAAATGCCGCTGATCAGTGAAATGCCGCTAAGCAGACGACATGTTACTAAGCAGACGAAATGTTGCGAAGCATTTTACATGGTGTGCTAACGATTCTACTTGCTCGCCGCTTTTAGTATCATCTAATATTAGAAATGAAATGGCCGAATAAACCATAGGTTAAAAAAACTGGAGACATTTTTTGTTTCTGGAGCAAGACACTGCATTCAAGCATTGCATAGTTATCTGGAATCTGAGGCCGATTTTCTGGGGAATAGTTTTAGAGTGATAATCTATAGACACATAACTTCCATTGTAAAAGGTCGATTTGTTCTGTTCTATGTATCAGTGCGTGAAAGAAATATATATTTTATCGTGTAGCCATCAATTACTAAACGAATTACTTTTTTGATCAATTCTCTTTGGCTCAAAGTAATCGGTCGTAAATTAGACTAATAGACATTCACGAAACTAGATTATCAATGTACAGTATTGCATACTTGAATCTCCACGAGGCATTTAAAACAGATGAAAGGTAACTCAATAAGTCTGTGGCGGTGTCGACACCAACAGAGACGGCAAGGACGACAAAAACAAAACCAAAGATAGAGATCGGGTGGAAAGTATCAGGTTGTTCAGTCTTTAGCTGATTAGACGAACTCAGTGTGTAACCCACATACACTGTCAGCAATATTTATTGATTTGAAATAACGATTTCTTACATTAGAACAAGATCACACATTTTAGTGATGGGTTTACTGTTATTAAATCAACGAAAATTTATGTTTTACTTTTCTTTTTAAATTGATTATGGATGAGGGAAAACGAGCTCGATTCTGCTGGGATTTGATCTCACAACGCAAAGGGGAGTAACTAAATATCTCAACGCATTTAATCCAGAACTCTTATGTTTCTGACACTCTACCACTTTATTGATTTGAAATTTAACAATATTGATTTTTTTTTTACCAGAGAAGAATTTATTGGGCAAAGTGTATAGTGTATTGGGTCAACCGTTTTATAATTAGCTGTACTTCAGAGCTGAAGGATTTTTCTGAATGTGAACACTCAGTCGAGGTCTTGTGAAATTAAAGTTGTCGATATTGAATGAAATAAAGAAAAGAATTTTGTATCCGACCCTTTAATGATACTTTAGTGCAGTGGTTCTTATTCTTGGAAGTAGCGTCCCGTTATTGGAGTTTTGAACTTAAAAACGGACGGCTATTATCAAGGGTTATTATGGGATTGATCGGTGTGCGGAAGGGTCGTGATTCGCCTTAGAAATAAAGTAGATGCAAAACTTATATTTGAAACACTATTTAAAAACTAACACTATTTAAAAAGAAACTAGTAAAAGAAAACATGAAGACAGACATGCATACGTATTTATGAAGGGGTCTCACACAATCCCCGCCTATTAGTTTCACTTTATAGGGAAACTAGCAGGCGGGGATGTCAATCGCAGAAAAGTTCTTTGCTCAAAGATTAGAGCAAAATATTCGTCAGTTATAAGCGCTTCTGTAACAAGTTGTACCTATTTATAAGCATGAAGATTGGGCCACTGAGAGGAAAGCATATTTACCTGGGACACTTTAGTGGAAATGTGACTGCCATGTCGAATATCGTAACGACTCAATCAAGTGAAGTTAATTTTTAATAACGGGTGTTTACTCTTTAATTTCAGCAAGCTTCCTCCGTAAAATAATTGCAAAAACATATTTCTTCCCACTCACCCACTCATAAAAAAAAAAAAACCCCAGCTTGATATCGATGCATTCTTTTCAAGACGTCAATGCAATGAAAGACTAAATTTTCCTCAGAAGAATGCGATTTCGATGTTAAAACAGTTTATCAAATCACGTGCTTATGAGGCTTCTTTATAAAAAGGTAGTTTTTAAGTCTTTAACAATATACCACATGCTTTGTGAGAGTCACGTGTTGCTGTGAATAATGCTTAATTAATCTACAAGATTTCATTGTTATGTGAATTCGTAAAATTTCCTTATGCTGAGTGTTTGCCATTTGCTTCATTGCCCTTTCAGCAGGGAAAAAATAAATAAATAATTTTTTTTCTTTTTATAACAACAATTAATTGTGCAGTAGACACAGCTGAGAATAATAACACTGAATATAGAATAATAAGAATTTATTGTAAATCTTTTTATTGCATAATGTTTTTAATATTTTCTCAATATGCCCTGTGAGAATGTGAGAAAAAAAAACCTGAATTTCGCATGCTCTAAGATCTGCATTTCCTTTTCGTTTGGTGCAGGCTTGGCTGTACGGTAAGAAGTTTGCTTCTCAACGACATGGTTCCGAGCTTAGCCCTACTGTGTGGTACCATGGGCAAATGTCTCCTATAATTATTGACCAAAGTCTTGTAAGTGCATTTGGTAGGCGGAAACTAAAAGAAGCCAGTCGTATGTGTGTGTGTGTGTGTGAGTGTGTGCATACACGTTTGCGTATGTCTTTGTGGCTATGTGTTCTCTCAGCCCGCCTGACAACCGGTGCTGGAGGGTTTACGTCTCCGTAACTTAGAGGTTCGTCAAAAGAAATAGAATAAGTACCAGGCTTAAAAACTAAGTTTTGCGGTCGATTTGTTCAACAAAAAAATTCTTCACTTCGGGGCCCCAGAGTGGCCGCAGTCTAATGACTGAAACAAGTAAAAGCTAAAAGATTACTATTATACTGTAATGTTTTCTGCTATAGCTAAGGTAGTTCAGTAATATTCTACTAAATTGCTTTAAATATTACAGGCTTTAATACACTAGAAATGTTTTTTCCTCTTGAATATGTGAAGCTGGGATGCGTCTAATATACCCGTGCGTCTTTTATGCCAACAGATATGGTATTCCAAGTAATTGTAGGAAACGTCAAAAATATACATGTTGTTTCTCGTGAGTGTAGCTTTTGGTTATATGAAAAGATAGATAGATAGATAGATAGATAGATAGATAGATAGAGAGACTGAGGAGAGAGAGAGAAAGAGGGAGAGAGAGAGGGGGAGAAAATGAAGGAGGAAGTGTGTGTATGCATGTGCTTTAGAGCATATATAATGAACTGGAGACAACTAAATAAGAATTTTTCTGCTTCATTATCTTTCTAAGGAAGCCTCAGTAGATGGTTCATTCTCCTTTCAACAGGAACAATATTCTTTTTTGCAATCTAGAAATAAAAGTAAATATTTTGAAAAGTTCATACGCTTAACTTTTAAACAAAAACCTGACCTCATGCCAAATATTTGATAATTTCGTCTGAGATTTTGCATGACTTATTCAACAAGGATAAACCTAGCTCAGTGACCCAAAAGAAGTGCGTGTTTCTTTCTACTACATAAATTAGTTACCAAGGTTAGGGTTATGGTTAGATGTAAGCAATATGTGTACCTAAGTATATAATGTATGTATGTATGTATGTATGTATGTATGTATGAATGTAAGTATTGCCAATAGAGAAAGAACCGGTTTCTAACCTAGATCCAAGGCTCCTTCATTGGAATTTCAACATCAACAACAGGGTATTTTTGGTTGTATGTATGTATGTATTTAAAACCTGTATATATGCGCATGTGTGTGTATTATATACACATATATGTAACCAAAGGGAACTTGAAATGACTCAGTCGAACTCTTCATGGTTATGTATGCCTGTGTATATATGTCTGTATGCTTGTATATCTATGTAAATGTATGTACGTACATACGTATGTATGTATGTATGTATATATATATATGTATGTATGTATGTATGTATTATGTATGTATGTATGTATGTATGAGTGTGTGTGTATGTGTGTGAGTGTGTGTATGTGTGTGTGTGTGTGTGTGTGTGTGTGTGTGTGTGTGTAGTAAAGACTATTAAATCTCTACACGTCTCCGGTAAAATTGTCAATAGAATTCTGGACCGATATTTTGGGCCATGGCGTTGCTACACACATAGACATAGACCACACTCAGAAAAGGGACTTCCGACTGATAAACATGAAATCGCTCATCAACACACTCCACAGACGCGTTGTGTCATGTCGTAACTGGCTGGTCTCGTGTCATCCCCACATCGTGTCCTCTTCTGAAGGTGCCACTTTAATCAGTTTACCTAGTTTTACCTGCATTTGCCTTTTCTGCAGCCGTCGACTTGTAACTGTTCTGACAGGATATTAATGTGTCAACGTTGTCAAGTTCTCACAATCTATTTCCCCATACCAGTCATAGCCGTAGTAGCTGGCAGACGAGTAAGACTTGCTAGCATGTATCATGCTTTCGTTAATTGATTTAGGTGCCTATGTAGTCACGAGCGTGGAGGCGCAATGGCCCAGTGGTTAGGGCAGAGGACTTGCGGTCATAGGATCGTGGTTTCGATTCCCAGACCGGGTGTTGTGAGTGTCTATTGAGCTCCGGCAGGGGATGGTGGCGAACCTTGCTGTACTCTTTCACCACAACTTTCTCTCACTCTTACTTCCTGTTTCTGTTGTGCCTGTAATCCAAAGGGTCAGTCATGTCACACTGTGTCACGCTGAATATCCCCGAGAACTAGGTTAAGGGTACACGTGTCTGTGGAGCGCTCAGCCACTTGCACGTTAATTTCACGAGCAGGCTGTTCCGTTGATCGGATCAACTGAAACCCTCGACGTCGTAAGCGACGGAGTGCTAGCAACAACAAGAAGTCACGAGCAAACATGGGCGCCCTCTCGACCCTCTCACATTTGCTAACGGTTCATTTAAAGTGTGACAGGAAAAGGAGGGTTGCCCTAGCATTCAGTTGGCACTCATTTTCAGCTAATTAATAGAGAGCAACGTGAAATGAAGTGCTCTGCTTAAGGAAACAACGTGCCACCCTGTCCAGAAATCAAACCAATGACCTTTTGGTCATGATCCCAACACCTTAAGCATAAAATCGCGCGCCTCCAAACCAATACCATAAAATAAAATAAAACCCGAAAAAGCCAATGATATCTCATCTTAATTCGAATTAGGTTGTATGTCTGCCACCGTACATTGCAATAATGGAAGTACTCCAAAATATCTGCTCACGATACAGTCAATTTTGCCGTTTTGACTCTTCTCAAACTTCTGTAAGTTTCAGGCATTCTCTCGTCGTGGTAAAATGAACTGAGAATTTTGAAACTCTTTATCAAGAAACATGATTTTATTTTGATTTCCGTTCCATTGGAATTAAGGGCTAGTGGATTCCAACAATTTTGTTTGTTTCCAATGCTTATTTCGGATTATGTACCTCTGAAAGTACGTAAATACAGCCAAAACTTTTGATAATCTGTGCTCAAATAATCATCTTCCTCGTTTCCAATATGAAACTCTATCTTTATTATTAAACTTTCATAACAATGATAACTATAGAGAAAAGTTGGCTTTATTGCTTTGGACTTCAAACGTCATAGAGTGAATAACAGATTTGCTGAGATAAACTTTAGTTAAATTGTCTTTCAATAGACCGAAATGACTCAAAAATTGGTGACATCGCTGTTTACTTGCAGAAATCAACATCTAAGAAACAGTAGCACAAAACATCAGATAAACTGTGTTTTTAAAATCATACAGCCCTGTACAATTCAAAACCATCACATCTCAAATATTTTTGATTATCATTAATACAACTTTAATTCACTTCCTACAAATGTGATGCCCGTTGTCTCGGACACTCATCTCTTTCTCTCTTTCTCTCTCTTACACACACGCACACACACACACACACACACACACACACACACACACACACACACACACACACACACACACACACACACACACACACACACAGAGTTACGTTGCAATCTCAATCTCTCCTTTCCCAATCTTCTAAAACTATCTGAACAGTCTGAGATTTGATCAGACCCCTTGTGAACGCTGTTAAAGAAACAGACTTTGACTCCCACCTTACAGAACAGTCACAATATTGGCTTCAAATTTTTGCTCAAGGCCTGCAATTCCGGTGGAAGGGGGCAAGTCGATTATGTCAAACCCAGTATTTAACTGGTACTTGATCGTCCCCGTAAAGATGAAAGGCAAATCTCGATGGAATCTGAACTGAGAACGTGAAAACGTACGAAATGCCGTTATTCATCTTGCTCGCCGTGCTAAAGATTCTGCCAGCTCACCACCTTAAGCTCGCCACCTCATTGATTGATTTGATGTTAGTCTCTCTCTCTCTCTCGACAGCTCTGCAAATTCTTGCTAAACAACTTGCTCAAAGGTTGTTTTGTTTATAGCGTGATCAAATGTTTGTGCTGAACTTTAACCTCCTCCTTCGAATCGATATTACTCGAACAAGTGCATAGTGTGCCACACAGCAATTGACAAAGTAAATCCTAGGCAACGTGAGATGAAGTGTTTTGTTCAGGAACACAACGGAGCAGCCGGTCCATAAATTAAAACCACGATCTTGCGATCGTGAGTACAACACCCTAACCACTGACCATGCTCACTCATAGTCGATATATATACATATATATATATATATACATATATATATATATATATATATATATATATATATATATATATATATATATATATATATATATATATATATATATATATATATCTTTTACCTTTTACTTGTTTTAATAAAACAAATTGACCCCAGGCCTTTTTTTAAAGCCTAGTCCTTATTCTATCGGTCACTTTCGCCGAACCGCTCGCTTACGGGAGCGTAAATACACCAACACCGGTTATTAAGCGGTGGTGGGAGAAACACAGACACACACATATACACGCACGCACACACACATACGCACACACACACACACGCACACACACACACATACACGTCGGGCTTCTTTCAGTTTCTGTCTACCAAACCTACTCAAGGCTTTGGTCAACCTGAGGCTATAGTAGAAGACACTTGCTCAGTGGCAGCTCGTGTATAGGCACTACAAAACTACAGCACCCCTATTTCCACTCGATATTATCGATAACATTCAATATAATGAGTCCTTTTTTCTTTAATTCTTTCTTTATACTTGTACATTATATAATACTTAAGCTTAATGTCAGTAGCCATTTCCTAGTTTATGAAAAAATACAAAAGTCCTTGTATAGAACTGTGTGCTTCACAATTCCAGCGACGCGTTGTTTGGCTGTTGTGTGCATGCTTACATGTCCGAGATAGGAAGCTTCACGTTAGGGAGAGAGAGCACTGTCGTTCACGCAATGCCGGTGAGAGGGAGTGTTTCTTTTTGACTCCGCGTGTGTTGTGCTTAAAAACGTGTCGAATTAGATTATTATCCTGCTTCCAGCTTCAGTGTTGCTGCCAGGATTTGAGAAATAGGGAACATTCCCCATCCTTACCACTACTTTGTGATTTAGGGGAGATTTTTGAAAAACAAGAGGGAATTCACGGCGGTGTTCAGTGAACAAATTAAACACACTACCCGGCAGTGGCTAAAACACGAACCGATCAAGCTTATGTGTAAATTTTCTTTTTATATGTTAGTTTCCTTTTACGTAATACTAGCACTATAGCCCGGCTTCGCACGGGATGAAATTAAGATTACCTGAGTAATACCATCAATTGAGGCAAATTTGGTACCCGGACTTAAGTTTTGTAAGAGGAATAGAGAGGGCTATCTTCTCTCGCAGAGATGTGAGAGTCAGATCTATCCTTTCGAAAACATGAACAGGTTCGTAATATTGTTTACAAAATAATAGCTGATCGTTTGCAAAGGAGCGTGTCTACTCGCTATGAGTAGAGCAACGGATTCAGAAAATTTGGAAATTAGTTGTGGAGAAACGGAAAATATCGTTTATATTGTGTATCACTCACTAAAAAGACGAAATTTTAAAAATCTGTTGTCTTTCTCTCTCTCTCTGTCTGTCTTTACACCGTCGCTAGAAGGGGACTTAACTCATGTTTGCAAATGCGCGGACTTGAAAATTGTTAGAAGTTATGGTTTAAAATTATCTTTAATGCAAAAATTCACCTGTTAGGAAGGAAGAAAAAAAATAATAATAAATGGTCGATTCCGGGCATTTTCGACCATGAGGAATCCATTGGTACGACTCCCAAATTGCTATCTTGTAAGGTGTGGATTTCTATAGATGCAATACACACACACACACACACACACACACACACACACACACACACACACACACACACACACACTCACAAACTCAGCATTACAATATGTACTGATTAAAAGAATGGCTAAAAATTTTCTGAAGTAGCACTCCGACTAATTTTATCTACGAGCCGCCGCTGCACTTGCTCAAGGTGTCACCCAGTGGGACTTAACCCGGAACCATATGGTTGGGAATCAAGCTTCTTACTACAGAGCCACACCTGTGCCTAATACATGTATAAACTCATTAACTCTCTACCACACACTTTTAGTATCACCTGCGTTCAGTCCAGATACCTCATAATGAATGAGATTTCTATAAATATTTCCCCATATTATGTAATTTACATATACCTAATCTTCTACTTGTTTTTGTGTTTTGTCTGAATTAACGAGACATACTTGTTTCGTTAAAACTTAGCAGAATAAGTCAACTGTGAATTTTCAGTTGTTTATATAAAATACGTTCTTTATCGTCTTTTCTGCATGATTGCTTTCTTTAGAAGTACAAACGATCAGATAACTGAAAAAGTGTTAAAATGTCCTTTAACGTTCTGTCACGGTAGATTTAAATACCAAACAAACAAAAAAAAAAACTTCTTTTAGAAATGTTAAAAAGGTGGAAATTAATGGTTTTACTAAACGATTTGGTTATTATGTATTTAGCGATGGAATGTAGCAGATTCACGTTTTCTGCCTTGCCAACGTGTGTCACTTTATAGGTGTTGTGTTAAGTTGTGTTTTAACTAGATATTAAAAATTCTGTCTCCTGTTTGGAAGGATGAGGGATGCTACTCGGTCAGAAATTTGACTTATCCTTACGTACATTATTTTAAGTGGCCGGATATAACTTCTTTTGAACTTATCACCCACTGGAATTATATATATATATATACATATATATATATATATATATATGTATGTATGTATGTAAGTGTTAATAATAATAATAATAATAATCCTTTCTACTGGAAGCACAAGGTCTCAAATTTGGGGGAAGGGATTAAGTCGATTACATTGACCCAGTGTATAACTGCTACCTATTTAATCGACCCCAAAAGGATGAAAGGCAAAGTCGACCTTGGCGGAATTTGAACTCAGGACGTAGCGGCAGACGAAATACCGTTAAGCATTTTGCAGGCATGCTAACGATTCTACCATCTCACCGCCTTGTTAAAAATTATATTAATAATCCTTTCTACTATAGGCACAAGGCCTGAAATTTTGGAGAGAGGACTAGACGTTCTAGAGAGGACTGCGTTCTGGATCGCCACTCGTCTCAAACAGTTGGGCGAAATGCCGCTGAAATGCCGCACACATTCGCTCGGGCTCACGTATGGTACGCCCATCTGGATCCGCCAAAGACCGAATTGTGACTTTGTTGCTACGTTGAGCCTCTACCATTCGGGCCCATCAAGCGGCTTTAATTCTTTCGTTTGTTAGAACACGAGCTCTGACAATGCATTCTTCATGCTTAGCGTTGAAGAAATGGTCGAGGACCAACCTCGCCGCCTGCACGTCGGTTGCAATGCCTCTCCTAAGCGCCTCTTCTAAGCTCCTAACTAGCTTTCCTTCTTTTTGATTTTTCCTATTGCTAGTGCCTTGCTAAACCTAATCGAACACCATTTATTGTTAAGTATTGACCCCGTTAATGCTCGCTTAACTAATTCACTAATCTGGACTCTGTAACTTGGCACGCCGGGAGTGACGCGTTCAGCTTCCAGTAACCGGGTCTCTGCCTACATAGCCCAAGTCTACCATAGAGATCACAAATTTGTGGTCTGTGTAGGCGACGACTTTGAAGAGTAGACAGCCTATACTATTCCTGTCTACAGACCTACAGAAAATCCTATCTACTTCTATTCCTTTTTCCTCGTTTTGGCTTGCTGACTGTTTGCCATTTCGGCTCGTTCCCCTCCTCAATGCAGGACATGTCTGATTGGTCCGAAGAGGCGGGGGTGGGGACGACGTCCTGGGGCTGCTTTTGGTCATTTGAGGTTGTTGTTTTGTTTTGTGTGTTTCTGACGCTGCTGTTGTTGGTAGTGGTGGTGTTGTTGCTGCTATTGCTGCCGTTGTGGATGTCGAGGTTATTCCTGCTGCTGCATTCACCTGCTTTCACTGGTGCTGCTCTGTCTGTTGTTGTTGTGTTGGAGGTGTCTGCAGCAGTGCGGTTTTCTCTTTTGGTTGTCTAGGGCAGAAAACCTTTAAGTGGTTTGTTTGTGGCATCTAGGCTTTCTGCCCTCTACCGCTACAAATAACTTTGACCCTCTTGGCAGCTCGATGAGATCAGGGATCTCTTGTGCAGTCGCAAAATCCGCATACCCTCGGATTTCCATTCCAGTCCCGTATCAGGTTTCTGTTTTGTGTCTTCGTATTTCAAGGATTTTACATTTCTCTTCTATTCCGTACAACACAGCCGCTGCCAGGAAGGAGATGTCCACTTCTGGTGGCACTTGCGCAACTTTCACTCAGACAACTATTCGTCCGAGGTACATCGGAATCATATGTAATTCCTCGGTCTTCAGCGTTGTTGTTGCATTTTCTTTGGCCAGTTGTTCTGATCAAAAGCTCACCTCTACTGTACCGTACTTTTTGCCACGTGCAATGTAAATTTTTATATTCCATACAGGTCTCAGGTGTTTTTGAACCTGAGCCTGCATGGATCTTTCTATCTTGCGTATCTAAGGATATACATCTGTATACTGTAGTCCTCCTCCGTGTCTCTTCCTGCACCTCCTCTGGCGTATTCAGGTGGACCGTCCTGCCATTTCTTGTCAGATGCATTTTTGCTCTAGTCAAGGCAGTTCCTAGAAATTTCATCTCTTTCATCCTGCGGCAGATTTCTGCAAATCCACTTATTGTTTGCTTAGAAGAAGCAGACAACGTTGTTGTTTTAATAATTGTTTCTCCTTGCTTCTCCTAATCCTAGCCTTAATTGTTTGACGTATGAAAGAATTCATTTTTCCCTCCCTTCACCTTCCTGCTTATTTATGTTATTTTGGTTAGTGGCGGACTGGGTCTAAAGATATTGGTTGCCAGGAAACTAATGGGGCCCACCCGCAACTACAACTTCTCCACACGCAACTACAATGTTATCATTTAAATTTTTTTTGTTAAAAGTATTCTTTTCAACTGTCAACAAACACAGCCAGGCTGAAATAATTAATGCATTCTTCCAGGAGTGAATAAAAAATTCTCAAAATTGAGGGGATGGGCCCTAGATACTAACATGAGCCCCCATATATAGATTCTAATGGTGCAGGGGCACATTTGCCATCGGGAAAGCTGGTAACCTGGCCAGTCCGCCACTGATTTTGGTTGGTACTCGTGAAGGCAGTTGCGGTAGAGATGTTAGTGTTCTCCTTCGCTTCCCACCTCATGCCTCCGTCTCTGTTCATGGTGTGCTGTTGTCGTTGTTGATGGTGTTGGTATTGCTGCTACTCTTCCTCCCCACCCTCAATCATATTTGATAGTGGGGGAAGGAAATTTCGAAAAAACTGCTAGAATTCTCCACGCCCACGACTTTCGTGGCTATATTGTAAGTTTTATTTAGATATTTTATTTAAAATACAAAAGTTTGAGTTACCAAAACTCAGAATTCGCCCGTGAGGGCAAATTTTATGTTACCGTGCTAGCCCTGCTTGTGGCGAGCTGGGTTACAAAAGCAACAGTTCACAAATAACAACAACAACAGCAATAATAATAATAATATTGATGATTGATGTGTAGGATACAGAATATGTGGGGAGAGGAAGACAAGAATTTGCATCGGGTGGGTTTGGGCAGAGGCATTTTGACCAAGAATCTCTCTTGGAACAAATATGTTCAGTCCATTGCCATGTCGGCTATCAAAGTGTTTAGATTTTTCCGTGCTCGAAAATTTCTTACGTTTGAGAGTATCTTGTATCTCTATAAGGCCACCATTCAACCTTGAATTAAATATTCCTATCATCTTTTGGCTGTTGCCTCCTCTGAGTGCCTTAACTTGCTTGATCGAATTCAGAATCCAGTTGTTAACATGGTTGGTCCTCTTCTTTTTACTAGGTTGGAGTCTTTGGCTCATCGTCGAAATACATCTTCATTGTGTCCATTCCACACGTATTTCTATGGTCATTGCTTTGATGAACTTCTTGGTCTCGTACCTTCTGTCAAAACCTTTAAACATGACACTTACTTCTCTGTCCAGGCGCATAGTTTCTTTGTTGAGCTTCCTGTTAGTCATATATCTTCTTACTCTAATAACTTGTTTCCTCAGACTTGTGCTCTTTAGAATTCATTAGCATTATCTTCCTCTTCTCTAGACTGTGATATTCAGTCCTTTAAACTTTCTGTCTATCGACATATTTTGAATTAGTATGCCCTTCTTTTCCTTCGTTGTAGTCCTTACGCTACAGCGGTCTCAAGCCTTGTTCGACACAAAATCGATTAACAAAAAAAAAAAAGGGGGAAAAAAAGAAAAAGAAAAAAGTAACTTCAGAGAAGCAGACTCAATTGTAGAGAAAAAAAAAACAAAAGCAACAAAACAACGCGTTTGCGCGTATATGATGGAAACCTAACCTTAGTTATACTTTCCAGAGCTAAACTCCCACTTCTCTAGTAGTTTGTGAGCGAAAGATACTATGAAATCGTTTCTTAGTACGATAGACAAAGACAAGTAATAATGATGGTTCAGCGAACTAAAATCTGATTTAAAATTGTTTTCATTTCTTCACATTCTGTGTTGAATACTCGCTTGGGGTCTACTTTATCTCATATTAATCCAGGATCAATTAAATCGTTTCCCTCTTACACTTGAATAGTTCAAAGTTTTTATATATCTTACTAATAATGCCTCTCGCCTAAAAATAACAACATATCTAATTAATTTCTTATCAGTTCGATTAAAGTATAGCTAAGATGAGGAATTTCAGAGGTACTGATACAAGTGGTGGCCCTTGAATGACGCTGGTGAATTGATTGAATCTAATTATGACAATTTCGTCATCAAATGATCTATCGTTGGAGCAGTATAATTAATACAGATATAATTAGACAGTTGAAACATGTCATATATTAACCAATACAATAGATAAAAAAAATTTTTTTTGAATTAATAAGACACTGAAGTCTTTCATAACGTTCGTTTGTGCTGTTCAGCAACCGAACATTTCCTTCTACATGTTCACTGTAGCAAAAATATTTTGCAATGCGTTTGTTCTGGTGATATAACATGATCGTCATTTGCATAGGAGAAATATGAATATTGGGGTAAGAATACATGATCTAGAATCTAAACGTCTGAGGGTTTGTGCTGTTAGAAAAGGTGCAACGTTTTGCTTTGGCGGTTCAAGAGGAATTCATTGAGCTTTTGGTGTGTCTGCTAAAAATAATGTCATGTACATTTCCAACTTAGTTTGGTAGATGAAACCCTCACTAAAACGTTCTTACGAAGTACAGTGAGGGTTCTACTAACTTTGGCCTTTCTGCTTCATCGTCGGTGTGGGCTATTCTTGAAAGAATAATTTCAAAGTAAGTGAAACTACCAACTGTTATAGTGCTTGATTCTTAAAGTGATTTTAGATATCACGTATTCCTTATGAGCAAATGGTTGGTACATGACTTCGTTTTTTAACGGTTGATGGTAAAACCGAAATCCTTGCTGTCTGAGGAGCACCATTGATGCATTTGTGACAATGAGCCTGCATTGAGAACACAAGCGCCTGCAAACACGAACTCGTGCACTGTCCTGCTTTGCCTTTGCTTGGAGCCCCTCAAACGGCAGACCAAACTCTTCATTCAAGAAAATTATTTTGAATTCTCTACTCGCTCACATTTTTCCCTATTGTTACGAACCAGTTGCCAAGAATCTACAAGAGTCATGGACACATAATACTTCTTCCTTTATTTATCTTATAAAATGAAATTTATATGCTCAATGGTGTAATATGTAATATTGTTTTCTTACATTACCTCTAATGCACTTACCTCTCTTTCTAAAATATTATGAACTATCAATAAAGGTAAAAAATACCGTATATTTCTTCAGAGGGTTCTAAAATAAAGACAACAATTTAAAAAATTTCTTTTTTCGTTTATGTGATCTATGTAAAAATTTGAGATTCTCATCTAGTATTTTATCAAACAGGGATTTTTTTTTTTTAGAAAAGACGATCAGTAAATGGGAGGTAAGCAAAATATAGCCTTTAACGTTATCCAAACAAGTTTCTAATGTAAGGGAAATAACTACTCCGATGTTTCAAGGGAGATAATTCTACAACTGTTTCCTT
>NC_142929.1:68565744-68625744 GCF_046866305.1 Octopus bimaculoides | reverse complement strand
AACAATAAAACCAGAATCCTCCATTCACACTATACAAAACCTATGGCCTCCAAATACCTGATCCACCGGAACTCGGCTATTGCGGACAATGCCAAATTCAACATATTGATGGCAGACCTCGTCAGAGTAATGCGAAATGTCTCCTGCATGTGCGACCCAACAGAATTAAAGAGACATATACAACATTTCGTCCACTGCATGCAGTTCTCAGGTTACAGCCATAAAGAAAGGATCAGGGTATACAAAGGAGCTATGAAGAAGTTTGAAACAATCAAACGCAACGATAGGAATGGGATTTGCCCACTCTATAGGAGCAAATCATGGAACACCATAGAAAGGACTAAGAAGAAAATAGGGAAGGCAAGCTCATGGTACGATAGCCACAAGTACCAGAGCGTCATGTTCGTCGACACCACCCCTAGAGGCGAACTGGCGTACCGCTTTAGAAGGGCCCTAGACAAACTTAAGCTAAGAATTAAGGTTGTTGAAAGGCCAGGCAACCCTATTAAATCCCTTATCAGTAGAACATACCCTTTCAGTAGAACCCCCTGCACTGATAGGAACTGTATCGTATGTAGATTTAGCCCACAAACGAACTACAAAACCAGAAATGTGGTCTATAGTATAAGATGTACAGAGGGACAATGCAGAAATAAGACAATGACATATGTAGGCGAAACAGCAAGGAGCATAGGGGAGCGGGCAAACGAACATTGGAGGGAACTTAAGGAAGGGAAGAACTCATCAGTTCTGTACCAGCACGCTGAGCAAGAACATAGAGGCTCAATCAACAACATAGAAATTAAAATCTTATCTACACATAGCAGTGATGCAGCACTTAGACAAATTACTGAAGCTACACACATAATAGAAGAGAAACCTAGCCTGAATAGGAAACTAGAATGGAACACTAACACACACCACTAACAAACCACAAACCACAACATGTGACATGTTACCCATAAACCAATAATAATATGAACAAAATATAATACAATACATAGATAAACAAATGGAATTAAATACTACGTACGTTAACAAAATTTAATTAAACACAAAAAAAAAACAAAAAAAACAGTAGATAAAAAAAATAACAAAAAAAAACACACACATGAACAAATAAATAAATAAGAACAAATACAAACGAACACGTATTAACAGAGAATATAGGTGATACAGACACTCCCCATACACACACATGCACTTACAAAAGACATAGACACATTGAAAGACACGCGTGCGTAGACACATACAATAGGAATACAAAATACAAAATGGCTGATAGTTAGCAAGGTGAAACACACATAAGAAAGAAGGAAACAAAGGACCACTGATGAGGTCACAGAAGTGTGACGAAAGAACTCTGGCCGAAATAAGATTAAGATTAATGTAATATAAAGCTGAAGCAAATTAACACCAAATATACAGTGCGTGTGTTTTTATTGGCTAAACTGGCAATATGACCATCCCCAAGTACAACAATATATATATATATATATATATATATATATATATATATATATATATATATATATGTACGTGTGTGTGTGTATATGTTTGTGTGTCTGTGTTTGTCCCCCCAACATCGCTTGACAACCGATGCTGGTGATATTACGTCCCCGTAACTTAGCGGTTCGGCAAAAGAGCGCGATAGAATAAGTACGAGGCTTACAAAGAATAAGTCCTGGGGTCGATTTGGTCGACTAAAGGCGGTGCTCCAGCATGGCCACAGTCAAATGACCGAAACAAGTAAAAGAATGTATATATATATATAATTAAAAAATAGGGTAAAAAATCATATACTAATTAATATCGATTAATTACCAGGAAGCTAGCACATTTAAAGAATCAAAGAGATTCAGAAACAGTATCTGCAATCTCAGGGGATTAAAGTACATTTTTATATATAACGTTGACCACTAACGTGGACATTCAATGTGCTAGAAATAGATCACATCTTGTGTCTATTAAGACCTAAATTGTTCTCAACATGAAATATAGCGGGATACCAAAACGTAAGCGGGCAAGACATTTAAAATCACCGAAAAAAATCATTATTAAACAGGGACCGGTTTCAAAATTTAACAATCTTACCGATTGTCTATTTCTCTTCAGCCTGATTTGTAATGTAACCATAATCATCAGAATCCTATACAAAGTTGCCCACCGCCATAGGTGCGCGTGTATATGGTTCTGGAAGAGAAATAGACAGTCGGTAAGATTGTTAAATTTTGAAACCGGTCCCTGTTTAATAATGATTTTTTTCGGTGATTTTAAATGTCTTGCCCGCTTACGTTTTGGTATCCCGCTATATTTCATGTTGAGAACAATTTAGGTCTTAATAGACACAAGATGTGATCTATTTCTAGTACATTGAATGTCCACGTTAGTGGTCAACGTTATATATATATATATATATATATATATATATATATATATATGTGTGTGTGTGTGTGTGTGTGTGTGTGTGTGTGTGTGTATACCTATAGAGAGAGTGGTCACAAAAAGTGACTAGTAGCACCGCTTTTGCTAAAAATAATAGGTAAAACAACTCAAAAGCTTTTGTGGCTTTTGAGTTGTTTTAACTCTTATTTTTAGCAAAAGCAGTACTATTCAGTACCCTCTGTTACTTTTGTGGCCTCTATTCATTTTGCGTTTAGGTTCTAATTGCTAATAAGCCACCCTTCTTAATTTGTTACATATATATATATATATATAAACGATAATTATGTATTTCTTTAATATCAAAATTCAAATCAATTTAAACATTTCTATTTTATTGGCCCAAGAAATGTATGAAACTAAAATAAAATATGTTTCTAATATGTTAAATAAAGCTCTGAAGATAGTTATATTTTTTTTTACTTATTTTTTCATCGACCAGTAGCAGTCAAGTTATTATTTTAGAAGGATTAAGTTAGAGTAGTGCTTCTGAAAATTGGCGGCATTGCCCCCTCGGGGCGGTGTGGACTTTTATTGGAAATTATATTGTATGGTTTCGCGTGCCTTACTATGGAGCGAGTTATGCTGTACTTCCTTTTATCCTCCTTCAGTCGCCATACAAAATCTGCGAAAGATGTTGAATGTACTGAGATTAATAAAAATAAAACATCCAGTCAACATCATGGTGTTTGGAGTGATAACTAGTGATGGCGACTTTATGCCTCCATTCATCTTACCACACGACCTCAGACCTAACACGCTCCGAGGAATCCCTGCCTGTTCTGTGAACTAACGAGAAGATCATTAAGAGAATTTCTGAAAGATTTTCAAGATGCCTACACGCAAATAAATGTACTTTCACACAATGCAGTAGGAGTTTTGAGTAACCGTCAACATAATTTAATTTACTTTAAGGTATGGATGATTTAAGTTTACTCTTAACCTCCCAATTCTTACAAAAACCATGTAAATAGTTAACTCGCTTTGTGATCATGAGTGCACCAAACTTCACCTGTGCGTATGCTCATTAGCTCACTATTTCGCGGATGCTTGTATGAGCGAGTGAACTCGCGCCATGCAGCTTGCCTGAGGGCGTTTATACATCCATATTTGTTAACGGATATTTTAAATACTCTTCTCCCTGAATTGCGTGTTCGCTTCTCATTTTTTTCTATCTGTTATTTTATTGTTGATCTTCTATATAAATGATGATATTTCCTCCGTCTAGCTGCTTTTCTTTCTACAAAGCGAGAAGTTACATTGCGTAACTGCTATTGTCTCTTTATCACCCGACAAGGTACATCTGCAACACTGGATGCTCCTGAGCCAGTTGTTGAGTGCCCCACCCATGAGGGATCGATGCTAGATGTGTCGAAACAATTGTCGTGCCTAATAATAATAAATTCTCGTATATTCCATCTTCCGTCTTTCATTTGCCATATATATATATATATATATATATATATATATATATATATATATATATATATATGTATATGTATGTATATATAAAAAAGATACCACTAAGTGGACTGCTAATGTGCTAGAAAAAGATCACCGAATAGTTCTCAAAGAAAAAATTTAGCGAAGCAAAAACATACGGGCGAGACTAGTGAAAATTATAGAAATAAATACAAGGTTATCCGTAGACCAAGGTTTCGAAATGAATATTTTCTTACCGAAATTACTTTCTTTTGAGATCTCAGAAAATTTTTTCTGAATCTTCTGATTCTTTTAATGTGCTGGTTTTCTGGTATTAAATTGATATTAATTAATGTCCAATTTTTTACCCTAATATTTTATATATATAGATAAATAGATATAGATACAGAGATCTTAAAGGTCGTAAGGGATAGATATATATGAGCTGTGTCTGCCTATATCAGTGGTGGGTCGTAAATAAGTAGCGTCAGGCTAGAGTAAACTTGAAATATGATATTCTTGTGGTGAGTGGTCAGTCTAGGTGAATTACAACTTAAGTATACGAACTTATCTATTATATTGGTACATACACTTATCTAGACGATGAAAGGGTGAAGGAAGTGGAAAGGGTAATTAGAACATATAAGACCTTAAAGAATGAATGATTAGAAAATGTCAACAAGAAAAGGGAAATAAAGTATATGGGAGAGGGAGGGTTGGACGTTAAAATTCAAAATACAGAGTATTGGGGGTATTTCAACCGTAGTAATATAGTATAATAGTGATAGGAAATAATAGCACCCACATTAATAATGCAAAAAATAAGAAATAAAAAATAATAAATAAAAAATAAAAAATAAGAGATAAAAAAAAATAAATAAAAAATAAAAATAAAAAATAAAATACAAAATAAAAAGATAAAAAATAAAGAAATAAAAAAATAAAAAAATAAAAAATACAAAATAAGAAATAAAAGAATATAAAATAAAAATGTAAAAATATAAAGTGAAAATATAAAATATATAAAAATTGAGAATATATATATATATCTATATAAATAAAAGAATATATATATATATATATATATATATATATATATATATATATATATATATATATAAAATATACAAGAATAAGGGCAGAGAATCGTCAATTAATAATAGAATTAATAATTAACAATTTTGCCAAGTAGTTCAGTATGAAAAAAAACCTTTATCGGTAAAACTATTTATCATTATAAATATACAGGGATTAGCAATTGAGTTGCTTCTCCAACATACTGAAAATTTACATACTGAAAACTCGCTAGCCGATGAATTCGTAAGTGCCTTTCTTATCGTTGATTTTTGGTGTCGCATGGCCAAAAATTACCGTGAATTTTTTTAGAGACACTTTCAAATTTATCAGAATATTTGGGCTGAAGATTGGAATAGTGAAATTTCCATTCACTTAACCATGAAACGATTCGTATCCAATTAACTAAAGGCTTGGTTTGTTTACGCTTTTCCCTCCGGTTTTTGTTCTATGTGTGCCATAAATATCGCCATCCACTTTAGAGAAAAATTTGTAGTTTGGAATCAGTAGTTCTTTGACTGCTATTTCTAAATTTTCAGTATGTTGGAGAAGCAACTCAATTGCTAATCCCTGTATATTTATAATGATAAATAGTTTTACCGATAAAGGTTTTTTTTCATACTGAACTACTTGGCAAAATTGTTAATTATTAATTCTATTATTAATTGACGATTCTCTGCCCTTATTCTTGTATATTTTATATTTGATATCTCTAAGTTAGATGGCTAAACCGTAATCCCTTCCACACGGGACTTTTTTTCATACGGGACTATTTGTGACGCACATGGAATAGATTTCTTTGGGGTGAGGTGCCTGAACTCGCTAGCCGATGAATTCGTAAGTGCCTTTCTTATCGTTGATTTTTGGTGTCGCATGGCCAAAAATTACCGTGAAGTTTTTTAGAGACACTTTCAAATTTATCAGAATATTTGGGCTGAAGATTGGAATAGTGAAATTTCCATTCACTTAACCATGAAACGATTCGTATCCAATTAACTAAAGGCTTGGTTTGTTTACGCTTTCCCCTCCGGTTTTTGTTCTATGTGTGCCATAAATATCGCCATCCACTTTAGAGAAAAATTTGTAGTTTGGAATCAGTAGTTCTTTGACTGCTATTTCTAAATTTTCAGTATGTTGGAGAAGCAACTCAATTGCTAATCCCTGTATATTTATAATGATATATATATATATATATATATATATATATATATATATATATATATATATATATATATATATATATTAAAAAAATAAAATAAAAAATAAAAAATAAAAAATAAAAAATAAAATAAAAAATAAAAATATAAAAATAATAGAATAAAGAAAATAAAAGTAAAAACTATAAAAAAAGCATTGATTAGTGTTATTTCGTGTTATTATTGTGTGTTGTAGTGTCATTGGAGAGTTTCGAGTCAGTGACTGAAAGGTAGAACTATATCCATAGGTTTGGGATTATGGATCCGGTTAATTAAAAATGTGTGTATATTATGTGGTCATAATCTAGCTATTCGACGGTAAACAAAATTATTAAGGTACATAGTTAGGCTAGGGGTAGAGTACGGGCTTTGTTAATTCGGTGTCTGAGTTGTGGTAGGCAGGATCTAACGTGGGAGTAGTTAATGAGAGAAGGTGTAGAAGTGCTTATAACTAAAAGAGAGGACTTAGGGGTTATAATATCTAAAGGTTTTCATCATTTTATGGATACAGGAGGGTTTGAAATCTGACCTCTTATTAACTAGCTTATTCTTATCGGGGAATTTAATAATTTTCAAAAGTTCAAGGGAGCATAACTGGCAACCAGTTCTATTATCTTTATACGTTGGGGCCGATCCAACAATTGACCATCTAAGGTTAAAATTAATCTTGTCGTCCTTAAGCTCCCAAATTCTACTAGATAATGAGGTGTTGTTAGCCTTATGTCTGAGTCTAAACGAAGATCCGTGGTTATAAAACCTAGATTTCCATGATGAAGAGCATCCAAGGTAGGTGAGGGTGTTAGTTTCCGTGATAATTTCGCAAGAGTATATTACATTTTTAGCTAAGCAGTTTCCGCGTAAGGGACATGTCGAAAGTGTTACACAATTGCAACCGATTTTATAATTGTTAGGTCGTCTTATGCTTACATTTGTGGGGTAACTGTTTATAGTATTATTATCTATGCCAGTTCCCGGGTGGTTAGGGTTTACGCTTACATTGTTGTTATAATTATTGCTGCTACCTCTATTTGGGTCGTTCGAAGTTACATCACCTCGATTCGTTCTGCCGATAACATTGGTATTATACATATTATTTCTATTAGTAATATTATTAGAATCGTGGCTGGTATAATTATTATCTTGATTATTATTAGGATTATTATTAGAGGTTGAGTTGGGTATTCTATTATTAGTGGTAGTGTCATTATTTAATGCGGAAGGATTATAAGGTGTGCTGCTATTTTGTGTTGGGTCTAGGTTTAGTGATTCATCTATTGTCGTGCTATTTGTTATTTGGGTATGGTTACGTGGGCTAATATTGTCGCCGTCATTACAATTATTATTATTATTACTATTAGGTATGTTATAATTTACAGGAATGTTATTTCTTATACTATCAGTGGAGGTTCTAGGATTATCGGTGTTAGGCTGATAATTATTAATTATTCTTAATCTAGCTTTTTTTATTTTGGTTTTGTTATGTTTAGATATAATACATTTCATATTAGGGAGGGTTGAATATGAGATTCTAATAGTTTTAGTTGAAAAGATCCTGCTATATTTGTGAGTGGGTGGAAAGTTCTTTGATATAATTGAGAATATCCTCTTACATAATCTACCTGTGACCGCTATATTGTATGGTATGTTATACCATATGTAGTTGCGTAATTTATTTTTACTTTGCTTAGAAATTATTCTATTTCTATTATTATTCCTATCGTTAGGGTTTTCTTTGCGTGAACTAATATCTGTATGATTATTCTTTTTATGCTTTTCGATCTTATGCCTATTAGTATTCGTACTGGTTATATCTGTTCTTTTGTTTATGTTCAACTTATATATATATATATATATATATATATATATATATATATATATATATATATATATATATATATATATATATATATATATATATATATGTTTGTATATATATGTATATGTATATAAATATATGTATATATATATACATACCCATATATGCATATATATATATATATATATATATATATATGAAATAGAAACATTATTATTTCTAAATCTTTCAAAGAGCGATATTCAGTAAAAGTGCTTTAAAGTAAAGGTTATTGCCAACATAATGTGGCTGTCCTGGAAGGGACGATTATTACTGCTGTTTAGCCTCAGGAAACATCGTTTCAGTATATTGACGTGAACCTCCTCACGACAGTATGTACCTCCTTCAGTATGATCTGAAGAATATTGTAGACCTCCAGCATGCAGAGTAATAAATGATATTGTATTGACATATTCTGTGATTCGATAATCATTCATCAAAGAACAACACTGTTTTACTGTCGAAGGGAAATGTTTGAAATGGTAACAGAGGCTAAATATTGTGTTAGAAAGAAAACTCAAGTATCACGCAACCAATGAATTATATTAAAGGTAAACTATTTCAATTGCAGCGATCCCGTCACCATCATAATTTCTAATTAATAAAATAGTACGACAAATACATTATATATTATATCTATGGTACATATACCTTCTTTTATTGAAATTCATTTTATCTTTGGTCTAATTTGAATGAAATGCAGAGCTTTGTTATAAAAAGCTTATACCTACAATACACTGTAGTGAATAATGAAAAAACGAGTAAACTTCCAGGTATGTAGTTTGATGTTAATTCTCAGTTCTACTGATTTTAGTTTACCTCTGAGTAGGAAAGCCTCCAATGAATTTTTTCTAAATATTAGGTTTAGTTATCAATATATTCTTTTAGCCATGTAGTAAAATGTTTCAATTCCATAATATAATTATATTTACTAATTTAATTATACACAGAAACGTCTTCTAGATTAATAAAAATAGAGAACTGGCAAGTGAAACGAGAGTTTTCTCAATAATAATAATAATAATAATAATAATAATAATAATAATGATAATAATAATAATAATAATAGTAATAATAATAATAATAGAACTGGATGCGGTTACAAATGCTACGGAAAAACAGTCAGCCACCTTCTATATATGGATGACCTAAAATTATATGCAAAAAACGACAAAGAGCTAGAAACACTACTACAGACAGTACACGGCTTTACCAAGGAAATAGATATGAAATTCGAATTAGAAAAATGTGCCAAAGCAACCCCGAAAAGAGGAAAATTAGTTAAAAGTAGCAATATAACACTAGATAAAGCCAATGAAATAAGAGAACTAGACGAAAGCCAACCATATAAGTATTTAGGAGTCAATGAACTAGATAGGATACAACATACACAAATGAAAGAAAAAATAAAGAAAGAGTACTATAGACGAGTTAGATCAATACTAAAAACAGAGCTCAATGCTAAAAAACAAGATAATGGGTATCAACACTTTAGCTGTCCCAGTTATAAGCTACAGCTACAACATCCTTAACTGGACACTAAACGAACCATGTAAAATAGACAGGAAAACAAGAAAAATAATGACAGGATATAGGATGCACCACCCAAAATCTGACATAGAAAGGCTATATATACAACGCACAGAAGGTGGCAGGGGTTTTATACAGCTAGAAAACTATTATAAAATAACCACCATAGGACTGCAAAAATACCTACTCCAGAAGCAAGGGAAACTAATACAAATAGCCACAAAACACGAGCAAAACAAAAGACTGTTTTCAGTATTTAAAGAAGCTGACAAATACAAACAAGAAATCAATCTACCTAACAAATACGAAGAAGAAGAAGAAGAAGAAGAAGAAGAAGAAGAAGAAGAAGAAGAAGAAGAAGAAGAAGAAGAAGAAGAAGAAGAAGAAGAAGAAGAAGAAGAAACAACAAAAGCTATAAAACAAATGAAATCCAAACTAAAACTAGAACAGCAACGGACCATGATAAAACGATGGCAAGAAAAGCCCCTACATGGTAAATACTGGGCTAAACTAAATGCGAAAGAAATAGACAAAGAAAAATCCCAGCAATGGCTGAGAAGCTCAGGACTCAAAGCAGAGACTGAAGGATTTTTAATTGCTGCACAAGACCAGAGCCTCCCCACCAGAAATTACCAAAAACACATAATGAAAAGAAATATAACAAGTAACTGTAGAATATGTGGAGATGGACAAGAAACAATAAATCATATTATCTCTGGCTGCCCAGTCCTGGCTAAGAAGGAATATATTCACAGACACGACAGAGCTGGGACCTATATACACTGGAAGCTATGCCAACACTATGGAATAACAACAGAAAAAAGATGGTATAAACACACGCCAGAAAAGGTCACAGAAAACGAGAAGGCAACCATACTCTGGGATATGCCAATACACACAGATAGAGAAATTAAGGCAAATAGACCAGATATAGTTGTCAAAGATCATGAAGAAAAAAAATGCTTTCTAATTGATGTATCAATACCAGCAGATGACAACGTTTCTCTAAAAGAAATGGAAAAACTTTCAAAATACAAAGACCTGGAAATAGAGATAACTCGAATGTGGAATCTAAAAACAGAAACAATTCCTATCATAGTAGGTGCCTTAGGTATAATAAAAAAATATTCAGACAAATACATAACAAAAACACCAGGACTTACAAATATATATAACATACAGAAAATTGCACTACTGGGTACTGCACACATTCTACGCAAAACACTTTCAATACAGTAAACATAAGAGCACAGCGGCAAACCACAGCACATACCCATGGCGCACAGAGCTGCGCTCGGTAGTGAAGTGAAAGCACGTTATAAAAATAAAACTACTGAACAATAATAATAATAATAATAATAATGGGAAAAATAACTGAAGAAAAAATCACTGATTCAAATCTTTTATCTTAGTGTACTTGATTTAAAAAATTATTAACGGTCTTTATTTCAATCCTGCTTTTTTCTACATAAATTTACACTTTGGAATGCTTTTATGACATTTCCTGCTAAGAATATACCATAACGATAGGTTCTTAGAAAGCTGTTCAAAGATCTCTGTACTACTGTCCTTGACTCTTAATATTACAACAACGGTGTACCTGCAGTACTTTTACAAATTTGTCACAGAGGATTGGCTTTAATACAGACATATCAGTCAACGTGGTTAAAGTTTCTATCGAACAGTTGAAAGTCGACTGTTGTAAGAAAAACACATGTGAGAAGTAAATTGCTGACGACTAACGGTCTATGGAGGATGGGTTTAACGTAGTGATTGATGCTGTGACAGAGGGGTGGACAAAACATAGTGACGAGAGTAGGCGGTACGACACGTATGGGATGAAATAAAAGAAGGTGGCACGAGACTATTCAAGTCAAATGGACAAAGGCTAAAGGTTCCCTAGAGTTGGTGAGGATCTCATTGTAATCGATCAAATGACATATATTTGGATGGGTGAAGAGACAACCATGCATCGGATATAACCTATCTGTCTATGTATGTATGTATGTATGTATGTACGTACGTATGTATGTATGTATGTATGTATGTATGTATGTATGTATGTATGTATCTATCTATCTATCTATCTATCTATACATACATACATACATATACATGTACATACATATACATGTACATACATATACATGTACATACATATACATGTACATACATATACATGTACATACATATACATGTACATACATACGCAACCGTATACATACATACATACATACATACATACATACATGTATACACACACTCACACACACACACATAGATACAGACATAAACACAATATCACTTCATATATAGCATTATTTATTTACTCTGTAAAAAATGTAATCCTTGTTTACGTTACAAATACTTTCATGTAAAATAAGTATTCTGTGTATTTCTTCATTTTGAAGCAGGAAACAAGATTTTATTCTGAAGAGGATAACAGTATCATAATATTTCTACTATCTGATAGCGGCGAGCTGGCAGAATCGATACTACACCGGGCATCTTGACGTTCTAAGTTCAATTCCGCCGGGGTCGATAAAATAAGTGCCATTGAAAACTGGGGTCGATATGATTGAATTACCCCTCCATCGAACTTGTTGGCCTTATGCTAAAATTTGAAACCAAAGGCAACATGCTGTGAAAAATGCATAGCAGCATTTTGTCCGTCTTCACGTTCTGAGTTCAAATTCCACTGAGGTCGGCTGTGCCTCCCAATCTTTCGGGACTGATAAAAAGAGTACCAGTCGATCATTGGAGTCGATGTAATCGACTTGACCCTTCCCCAAACTTGATGGCCCTGTGCCAAAATTGACATCGATATTTGTATAATCTCACAGGCTACTAAAATCGATGTA
The DNA here is from genome assembly GCF_046866305.1 of Octopus bimaculoides. Taxonomy (NCBI): domain Eukaryota; kingdom Metazoa; phylum Mollusca; class Cephalopoda; order Octopoda; family Octopodidae; genus Octopus; species Octopus bimaculoides. The sequence continues at coordinate 68,613,364 of NC_142929.1, read as the reverse complement.
ATTTATATTCGTATTAATCCTTGTACTAGAAAGCATTGAATAGGAGGAGGATGTTTTCATGAGATGAAGTTTTAAACAGAAAAGAAAGAGTAGAGTTACATTATACTGCTCTGTGGGCTGGTCGACCTTAGAAACTGAAAGAAATATGGCATTCAACAAGACGCTCTTACTTTGGATGGATTTTTGTTTTGTGGGTCTTGAACTATTTGGAAATACCCCTACTCCTGGAAATGTTGTAAGTTCACAATGAATGGTATGTATCTAGGAGGCACTATGTAATTACTGCGTATTTAGAAGGTCCAGGATTCTCTGTTGCAATAAAATATTTGAACTAGGTTCAATACTGATACTTTAAGCATATTAAAATTTCCCTCAAGGAACCATACTGTTCAACATTACAGGAAGATTTTTAATCCATAGTTTTCATTTCCTTTAACTACATTGTTTCAGCAGATAAGATATGTTCTTTGTGAAAAGCAATTATATTCTTCTTTTAATATTTGTTCACCAAATTATTTTTATTCTTTTTACTAAGCAGAATGTTTTATTTTTAACTTCAGTTCCAACGTATTCCAAAGAATATATCAAACCGTTGGAGAAAGGAAAAGAAGTGCTAGATAACGTCAGTGAACATAGTACAAAGTTCGTACACATTGGATTCAGGTGAGAAGAAATGATTGATATAGTACACTTCACCGGTCCCATCGGGAAACAACGTTTCCGATGAAGGATACTGTCCAAATAAAGTTAGAAATTTCCTTTTCCGTGTGGCAAAATCAATATATTACATTTTAAAATGTTTATCTTCAGAATATACTCCAGCATAATGAAAGGCAATGACGCATTTAATCGCCTAGGTTAGCTACGTGGCTTTATAAATACTTTTAATAATTTTACTTTTTTACAATATATTAAATGCTCCAATTTACATTGAAACTTACTGGGTCTACCTATTCCATATCATTTCACGGAACTACATGCAATTAAATATATTTCACTTTCTGTTTGTTTCGTACGTCCTAAAACTGCTAAATATACTTATTGGTTCTAATATTTTTAAAGATAGTATAAACTTTAGTTAGCATAATCTCAAGTAAATTATTAAACTTATATATGTTGTTTTGTGGTCACAGGGTATAAAACGAGATTCTTGGACGTTTATACTTATCTCCTAAACATAAGTAGTGTTCAGGAAACGAGTTGAAATATTAACCAGAAATGTATTTTGGCATTTCGCTCAGCGATGTTGAAAATGTATTGTAGTTATAATAAATCCCTGCAACTATTGCAAATGTCTGCCCCATAAGACTACATTGGAGGCAGAGACTATGTTATCTCATAAATAAATACTAAGAAATTTCATGTGCTTTCATAGTTTATTTCAACACAGGTTGTAAACAGGTTTCAGTCGGTTGGTGCTAAAATATCCTGAAAAAGAAGGAAAAAAACGAAAGTATTAAGATTTTGTTAAAGTTTTTCTCGCCCTCAACCCGTCCCAACTTTTATAGCCCCTGTACGTGTGTGTATTTGTCCGAGTGTATGTGTATTTGTGAGTGTGAATGATCGGGTGTGTATATTTGTGTCACTCTGAGCTAACGAGTGTGTATGCATATGTTTATGGGAGTATAAGTGTGCATGCATCGTATACATATACACACAGCTACACGCATCTGGTGCACAGCCCAGGACTCTTCATGTAATAAACATCATTTACTAACAGTCTGTCTCTGACACACACGGAGAAGCACACGAACAAACACACAGGCACACACACACACGTACACGCACACACACTCATACGCACACACAAGACACGCACACACACACACACACAAACACACACACACACACACACTCACACACATATATGTGTGTGTGTGTGTGTGTGTACATATATGTATATATGTGTGTGCATGTGTGTGTATATATATCTATATCTATATCTATACCTATATGTATGTATGTATGTATGTATGTATGTATGTATGAATGTATATGTATATATATATATATATATATATATATATATATATATATATATATATATATATATATATATATGGGAGAATATACAAATAATAACAACAGACGAGGACAGGTGGTGTAAATAACAAAAGTATATATTAGTATGACGCTCGGGAATACGGAAAGTCTTTGACGTTTCGAGCTACGCTCTTCAACAGAAAGAATACGGAGACAAGGAGAAAAACACGGAGAAAAAAATTGAATAGTGTTCAGTCAACGGTCAATCATAATAATGGCCGATCATAACAATGACTGACCGGAAGTTAGAAATTCTTATTTCAGGAGAGCTAAGAAAGGGGGAGATAACAAACGGTGATCGGGAACGAGGGGCTGTGTGTGGGAGGTAGAATGCTGGTGATCTTGACGTATGTAGTGTGAAAATGGGGAAGGGAGAAAGGGAGAAAGGGAGAAAGGGAGTTAGTAGTTGGTCAGTTGTAGTGTGTGCGTGGTGTGATGCGAGGGTATTGGTGTGGTGTGCGTGGTGTGATGCGAGGGTATTGGTGTGGTGTGAGGTGAGGGTGTTGGGAGGTGGGGAAGGCATGGGTGGAGTGTGGGTTAGGCTTAGGGTGGGGTAGAGGTAGGGGTCTGTGGGTAGGGGTGGGTGGTGGGTGTTAGGAATTGGATGGGGTGGAGTGGGAAGGTAGAGTAGGAGTGTGTTGGGGTGTGGTGGGATGAGCTTATGAGAGGGTGTTGACGAGGAGGGAGAAGGGGAAGGTGGGTATGGGGGAGAAAGAGAGGAAGAGAAAGAGAGTGAGAGAGAGGGAAGAGGGGTATGGGGGGAGAAAGGGAGGAAGAGAAAGAGAGTGAGAGAGAGGGGAAGAGAGTGAGAGAGTAAGGGTGAGAGAGTAAGAGAGTAAGAGTGTAGAGAGTAGGAGAGTAAGAGTGTAGAGAGTAAGAGTGAGAGAGGGGGAGTACGAGAGAAGAGAGTGAGAGAGAGTAAGAGAGAGGAGAGAAAGAGTAGGGGTGAAGAGAAGTGGGAGTGGAGAGAAGTATGAAGAGAGGTGAAGAGACGTACAAAGAAGTAGGAATCGGAGCAGGAGGTGGGGGAGGGGAGAGATGGGTGGTAGGAGGGAGGGTGGGGGAGAGAGACAGGAGGAGGGGGTTAGATGAAGAGTGGAGGGGAGTTGAGCCCATGTGGCGCAAAGGAGCGAAGATAGAAGATTAATCCCTGTTCACGGCGCAAACGGGAGTCCGGATGGCCCCTGTGCATGGACAATCCAAACACAGACAGGTGTTGCCGCAAGGAGTGGCCGGCAGAACGGAAGTGGCGTGACACCGGGGTGTCATTGCCGACGTTGATATCTCAATATACCTATCTATCTATCTATCTATCTATCTATCTATCTATCTATCTATATGTCTGTCTGTCTCTCTCTCTCTGTACACACACACACACACACACACACACACACACACACACACATATACTTTATTAAAAAGCAACAAAAATATCACAAAAACTGACACTCTGAATTTCACGTTCCCGTTCGTCGGACAGTTTTGTTTAGAATGGATCAAGATCAAGTTATATACAGAAATACATTTACTTTGATAGATACAAATTTGAAATGGTTTTGTTTCATCGGTCCTTTCAACAATAACCGGTTGCATGAAATAACAAATTGCGGTTTTAAAACATGTTATAAAAATCGAAGAGAACCTTAGATCAAAAATAACTTATGAAGAAGGTAAAAGGCCTGAATATTCAGGGTAAATAATTAGCTGTAAAAATAATAATAAATTAATAAATAAAAATATGTATCCGCTTAAAAAAATCTTCATGCTAAAATCGCTAAAATAGATGTATACCTTGGTATAGATACACATGCCAAACAATCTATAAAATACGTATATATACACTAAACCTACAGACGTAAGTACATGGCGACATACAAATACAGGCATATACAGGCAAAACATAAATATATACAAATACATATATATGTATGCACGCAAACACACGCACGCGCTCCAAATCTCCTGGTGTATGCTTATACAATTTAGTTGTTACAGAAAGAAAAGGAAAAAAAAAATAGTGATGAACAAGTGGAGGTGGGGAGAAATAGGGGAAGAGAAGAAAATGAAATAAAAGAAAAAGAAACAGAAAATTAGAGAGAGAAAGAGACAAATAGATAAAGGTAGAGAGAGTGAAATGATTGACGTTCCTATACACACACACACACACACACACACACACACACACACACACACATATATATATATACATATACATATACATATATATATATATATATATATATATATATATATATATATATATATATATATATATATATATATATGTATATGTTTATACACATAAACACACACACACACATATATGTATATATATATATAGATGAACTCACTTTTTCGCATAGAAAATATAAGAAACTATCTTGATAGATACTCCGATTCGTAACTAATCATCAGGTGACAACTAAGCACTTAACAAATATATAAATGATTTACAAATATATCTTGGAATCTAATACAATGTGGAACACAAACTAGTGAAAATGCTGTTTCAAAACCTTTTTTTTTTCAAAGCTGAGATTTTAGGCACTTGGAAGAATATTTACTCGGAGCAACATATGTTCCTAGTAGGCTTTTGAAAGAGACTTCTATGATTAATGAACTGCATAACAGCTTCATTACAAAAGCCCTTGGCTTATTTTTTTAATGTAATTTTTGCATGGTATATTAATTTTATATATCGACGAAAATATTCTATAGTGGCCTGACAATATGTAATATAAGAATACAAAATTATTAGAAAGAAAATCTAAAAATATCTCTGTACTTATCTATATCAGCTTTGCATTATCCGTATATTAAAAAATAAAGCCATAAAAAATTTCATTGTATACGATATCTTTTAAAGACTTTCAGAAGGTTAAATTATGTCAGAAAATCGAGGACAACGTTCTTTTCCTGAAGCGTCATGTTCCAAGTCGAGAAATCACTCGAATGCATGTGCATTGTATAGGTGGTCCTGAAATTGGTCGTTGTCCAGCCCTCTCTGGAGAGCAACGGCACCTTCGTGATACAGAACGTTTTTCTGGAGATAAGTCATCACCAGCGCCTCCCGCACGCCCATTTGCAGACAAATAATCTTCATACAAAATTTCCCTTCGTTTTTCTAGAGAGAAAGCATTATCAGCACCTTCGGTATCTCCATTGAAAATTGCACTTCTTGCAAAACAACTTTCCAGAAGTCCAGCCAGGAGGACTACATAAATTACGCAGACAACTTTGACCATGTTGAAAAATCTCGATGGTGAAATGACTTGTCTGTTTCATCTCACATTTATATCATTTTATATCATTGATTCTGTCATTGTTTTGCAACATTCTCAAGTCGTGCGCGTGTTTGGTTGCAGATTTATTAATCCTTTGCTGCACCATCGTGCATTAATAAGAAATCTCTGCACAGCTTATATTGCATATATTGCTGAAACATCTGCTGATTACAGATTAAGTGTTTTACGACCAAATCTAATTGATTATATTATTTAGACTATAAAAGGTACTATTTCTTAATCATTGGAAATGTACGTTGAACCATTTTGATATCTTTCACTATATCTCTCAATATTAAGGGAAGACGAGCGCAACAAGTATATGATCAATATTTTCACATAGTCAAGGCAGCGAGCTGGCAGAAACGTTAGCACGCCGGCCGAAGTGCTTAACGGTATTTCGTCTGTCTTTACGTTCTGAGTTCAAATTCCGCCATGGTCGACTTTACCTTTCATCCTTTCTGGGTCGATAAATTAAGTACCAGTTGGTTTCTAATTGACTTGCGATCTAATCGACTGGCCCCTCCCCCCAAATTCCGGGCCTCATACCTAGAGTAGAACGGAACATTTTCACCGAGTTAACAGACGGTAGTTAGAAACATATTAGAGCACCGAAAATCATTAGCACGTGTCCTGGTGCTAGTGTTGATTGGCTCACGATGTTAAGGTGATGAGTTCGATTCCTAGACAAGACAGAAAGTTATGTCCTGAAGGAAAGTACTTCATTTTCTATTGCTCTAATGAGTACCTGTTGGATGCTGGTGTAGCCGTCTAATCCTCCATCTGTTACACAATTGATGTAAGACCGAGGACTTGTCGATACTTGCTATATATGCCTGCTGTATGTATGTATGTATGTATGTATGTATGTACGTGTATATGTTAGTGTGTGTGTGTTGCCCCAACATCGTTTGACAACCGATGGTGCTGTATTTACGTCCCCGTAAACTTAGCGGTTCGGCAAAAGACCACCACAATAAATGCTAGATTTACAAAGAATAAATCCTGGGGTTATTTTGCTAGACTAAAAGCTGTGCCCCAGTATGGCCGCAGTCAAATGACTGAAACAAGTAAAAGAATAAAAGAATATCTATCTATCTATCTATCTATCTATCTATCTATATATATATATATATATAAAGGGAGAGAGAGAGAGAGAGATCAACTCGCCATCTCGCATAGAAAACATAGGACATTATCTTGATAGCTACCCCGTCTCAGATACAAGGATTTGAAAGTAATCGATTTGCCCTTTCCCCCAATATGATGACCTTATACCAAAATTTGAGATGAATATTTGTATAACCTCCTACACTGCCAAAATCGATGTAATTCATATTCATATTCATCTTTGTATTAACAACATAGAATAGGAGGCAAGAGTTCAAAGGGGACGAAGTTTCAAGCAGAAAAAAGTAGAGTTGCATTATACTGCGCTGTGGGTTTGTCGATCTTACAAACCGGTGAAAGAAATATGGCATTTAACAAGATGGTTTTCTTTGGATGGAGTCTTCATTTGTGGGTCTTAATCTAGGAAACAACCCCTATATATGGAAGTATTGTAAGCTCACGATGAATGGTATGTTTCAAGGACGTGCTATGCAATTACAGGGTATTTAGAAAGGTCAGGTTTTTCCGTAGGAATAAAGTATTTTTACCAAGTTTAATACTTATATTTTAAGCACATTAAAATAATTTGTCGGGTGTAGAATAAAAATACTAGAAAGATTGGGTTATGAGAGACATCTGTGACCAATATAAATATTTGCCTTACACAAATATCTATTCTACATAGAGTAAAATAAGAAAAAAATAACTTCCGGTTGATTAAAATAATGATTTTTAACGTTTATTTTCTTGGCAAATCATAAAGAAAGGAGTCTTGTACAAGACCATCCAGATGAACGAGACACTGAGATACAAATGGTTGTGAAACACTTATCTACAATGTCTGTGTAACTGGAAACTTCACTTTTACAGTACTGTTATATGCTCTATAGAATATAGGGACATGAAACCTAAAAGGTATACTTCGATCTGGAGAAATCTTGAACTTGATGTAGCCATGCTATAAAATAGATTTTAGGATTTGAGTTGTGAAGAAGTGAAAAGATTCCTCTTATACTGTATGTCCACATTAACTACATGCAGTTAGATATATTTCACTTTTTGTTTTTGTTTCTCATGTCCTAAAACCTCTAAATCGAAGTTATTCAAATAATATCCAGCAGGGATAACTATGGAATTTCTTACATTGTATCGAATTTCTCTCTCTGTCTCTGTCTCTCTCTCTCTCACACACACATACACACACATGCACACACACTTGCACATATGCATATATATATATACATTTATTTTTGTGGATTCAGTCTCACTGCATAGCTCGTTGGGCAAGTGTCTTCTACTATAGCTTGGGGCCCGACCAAGTTTTCGTGAGTGGATTTGGTAGATGGACTCTGAAAAGAAGTATCACGTGTGTATATATATATATATATATATATATATATTTATATCTACACACACACACACACACACACACACACACACACACACACACACACACACACACACACACACACATATAGATGGTGACATCTTTTCCTTCTTCTGACTTTTCTGTTTCTCCTTTCCGGCGAAGCGCTATGCTCGAAGCGTCAAAAAGTGATTCATTCTACTGAGCGTCGAATACATTCCTTGTGCACTTCCTTTTGTCGTTTACTATTCTTGATTTTATTGTTCTTTCATTTGATTGGAATATATACATACACATACACACACACACACATGTATATATATATACAAATATATATATATATATATATCGTATACGCGTATGTGTGAGTGAGTATGAGTGCGTGTGAATATGTATGTGTGTGTGTGTGTGTGTGTGAATCTGTGTGTGTCTTTGTGTGTATGTGTGTGAGTTTGTGTGTGTGTGTGAGTTTGTGTGTGCGTGAGTGTGTGTGTGCGTGTGTGTCCTTGTGCTTGTAATTTACCTACATCGCTTGATAACTGGTGTTGGTATGTTAACGTTCCCGTAACCTAGCGGTTCAGCAAAATAATTACCTGGCCTAAAAAAAAAAGAAAGTAATGGGATCGATTCATTCGACTAAAATTTCTTCAATGTGTTGGCGCAACATGGCTGCAGTCTAATGACTGAAACAAGTGAAAAAATAAAAGATTGTTTATATCTGCGTAAAAATGAGTCGAATCAAAATATTTTGTTAATATTTTTGTAACATAAGAATACAAAATGTTTAGAAAGAGAATTTAAACATCTCGGTGTTCTATCTATGTCAGTTTGGATGTGATCTGTAAATTAAAACATAAAGCCATAATACGTTTCATTGTATACGATACTTTTAAAGATTTTCAGAAGATTAATTATATTTCAGAAAACCGAGAACACCGTTTTTCTTGAAGCATCATCTTCCAGGTCGATAACCCTTCATTCCAGGGCAAAGGCACTGTGGACGTGATCCTGAAAAACCTCGTTGTCCGGCATTACTTGGAGTGCAACGGCACTTTTCTTTAGATTTTGGTAGTAAACGTTTTTCTAGAGATAAGTCATCACCAGCGCCTCTAGCACGCCCATTTGCAGACAAATAATCTTCATACAAAATTTCCCTTCGTGCTTCTAGAGAAGAAGCATCACCAGCACCTTCAGCATCTGCATTCAAAATTGCACTTCTTGCAATGCAACTATTCAGAAGTCCAACTAGGAGGACTGTATAAATCAAGCAGACAGTTTTGACCATGTTGAAAAATCTCGATGGTGAAATTACTTGTCTGTTTCATCTCACTTTTATAACAGTTTATATCATTGATTCTGTCATTGTTCTGCAACATTCTCAAGTCGTGCGCGTGTTTGGCTGCAGATTCATCAATCCTTTGCTAACCCATCGTGCATTAGTAAGTAATCTCAGTACAACGTATATTGCACATATTGTTGATACATCTGCTGATTACAGATTAAGTGTTTTACGACCAAGTCTAATTGATTATATTACTTAGACTGTAAAATGTACCACTTCTTAATCACTTATCGTTGGAAATGTGCGTTGGATTATTTTGATATCCTTCGCTGTATCTCTTAATATTAAGGGAAGACCAATGCAACAAGTTTATGATCAATATTTTCACACAGTTAAAAGATGGGAGTTAGAAATATATTAGAGCACCGAAAATCATTATCACGTGTCCTGGTGCTTGTGTTGATTGGCTCATGATGTTAAGGTGGTGAGCTCGATTCCTGGACAAGACATTAAATTGTGCCCTGAAGGAAAGTACTTCATTTCCCATTGCTCTAATGAGTATCTGTTGGGTGCTGGTGCAGCTGTCACATTCTCCATCTGTTACACAATTGATGTAAGACCGATGGCTCGTCTATGCCTGCTTGTAACTATATAAATACTTATCGAATTCGAACAACCAGAATACATGTTATGAAGCCTCTTTTTATTTGCGAATGGCGGCTAGCTATTCCAGAAATCATGACAATAGTTAAATATGGTAGTAGGAAGAAAACCTCACGTAACATTTAACCAGTAAATTCTATTAAAGATTGGAACCATTTCAATTTCAACGATCCAGTTACCTCCATAATTCCTTTTTAATAAAATGCGGAAAACAACATTCCATATATTATATCTATTGTACTTTTATTTTATTTTACTTAAACTCAGTTTGCCTTCAGTCTAATTTGTGGGAAATGCAGGCCTTTAGATATGAAAAGTCTTCATCATCAGTAGAATGTACTGAATATAAAAAGCAATTAAACTTCCGAGTCTGTTCTAGTAATTTACTTCGCTTATTTAGGAGAAGGAAAGAATCTGATAGAATTTTTTTTAGATACAGGTTTACAGTTCGTGTGACAGTAGCAGTGTCCCAGATGTAGGAGCAATACTCCTTTATGAACTCTTACTATAAATGATAATAGTTTAAGGGGTGGGGAAGTATTTCCTGGATCTGAAAAGGAAGGGTGTGAATATATGTATAGAAGTAGAATAATGTGCATTGCAATCCTCCATGTTTAGCAGTGTGTAGAGGGTAGAATATGTTTAGTCAATTATTGATTTCTCAACAACAGGCTGTCTATTAGCGAAAAATTAACTTTGAATTTATATAGGCCAGAAACAGTATGATGTGTGGCCTGGAATATTAAAGTTGCAGGTGTCAGATTTTAGTGATTCATTGCTATTTCACTGGACATGCAACTAATGCTCTTTAAATCAAGCAACGGTTTGCCCTATGAACGCGTTAGAGATGTGGGACTTTAGACAGTATATGACATTTCATAGAGTATATGTGAAGAAGTCTGTGGTATAGATTTTGTCTCCATGTCTGAAGGAAGGGATGGGTTTCGGGAAAGATATGAAAGTAGTGGAGTTAGAGTGGGAAAGATGGGATTTGTGCTGATAGGTTTTGCGTGAGATAGAAGTTGAGAGGATGAAATATGATTGTTGATGGTACAGGCACGTGACAGAAATGCTGTCAATATCAAAGACAAAATAAGGTGAATCATCGCCAGCTAGCATTGCATGTAACTATTGGGTTGGTGCATAATTATTGCGGTTTCTTTTCAACAAATTTTATTCAAGAAAAACAATAACAACATGTAACAAAACATCTTTAAATGATTATTCCGGAGCATATTCACCATCTACTTCAATTACTGCTTCCTATTTGCTTGGCAGACGGTCAAATCGTCATTTAAAGATGTTTTTGTTAAATATTGTTATTGTTTTTGTTGAATATAATTTGTTGACCCCCCCCCCCCCCAAAAAAAAAACCCCGCAATAATTATGCACCAACCCAATATGTTGAATTACAGCAGTCCATTTTGTGATACTCAACCTTGAAGTTATAGACCTAGGCACAGGTGTGGAGGAGGTAGAAGAAATGTGATAATTGATTTAGTGTGAGTAACATGGAATAAGATGCAATAAAGGTGGATGTGTGAGTCACAAAAATATGAAATATTGATAGGCTGGTATATTGATAAGCACAGGAGTGACTGTGTGGTAAGAAACTTGCTTCTCAACCACGTTGTTTCGGGTTCAGTCCCACAGCATGACACCTTGAGCAAGTTTCTTCTAATGTAGCTTCGGGCCGACCAAAGCCTTGTGAGTGGATTCGATAGACGGAAACTGAAAGAAGCCCATCGTATGTATGTATATTGTATATATATATATATATATATATATATATATATATATATATATATATATATATATATATATATATATATATATATATATATATATAAATGAAATATTCAAACACTGAGATTTGAAGTTAGATGTCACTACTGTTCATATCATCTGTGGATAAATTCAAAATTTGATGATATCACCAGTAGTAGCATTGGTGGAACGCAGTTATGATAGCTTTAAGGAGCTATGAAATATCGTAATGATGCTTAAGATATGTATATATATATATATATATATATATATATATATATATATATATATATGTGTGTGTGTGTGTGTGTGTGTGTGTGTGTGTGTGTGTGTGTGTGTGTGTGTGTATGTGTGTTTGTGTGTGTTGAATAAAAGGAGACAACAAAGCCAAAGCTGTGTAGAATTTCCAGGACATTTATAAAGAGACACTTAGTCTTACAGCTGTTTCTGGGATATTAAGGATATCCCTTCATCAGAGACGATGTGAGATGGTTAAATAGAAGGAAATGTTAGGGTTGGAAATGAGTTATTTTGGAAAAGGAAGCAAATAAGGAGTATATAGGGAAATAGATTTTTAGTTGCAGTTCCATTATCAAAAGAAAAAAAAAAGAAAAGTGAAAAAACTTTTTTCAATTTCATTTTTTCATTTTCACTTCTTGTTTTCATTTTCCTTCTTTTCTCACCTTTTCCTTTGACCACTCTCTTCATTTTAACATGCACATTTCTTCTGCCCTCTCTATCCATTTAATATTACCTCTACATTCTCAAATTTTCATTCGCATCACAAGACCCCTTTGAATGAACAGCACATGGAATCTACGTCTCCACACTTTCCATTTGCAATGACAAAATACGATCTCTTATTGGAATTTACATACCACGGACAGGAAGTATTTCTACCACTTCTACACACCACTTTCCTTGGATAATGGAACTGCAACTACAATATCTTTATACGTTTTTATTTTTATTTCTACGTGCATCCTCCCATTTCCCTAAATACTCCTTATTTGGCTTCCTTTTCCAAAATAACTCCTCATATTGAATTCTAAAGTTTTCCTCTATTTAACCATCTCACATCGTCTCTGATAAAGGGATATCCCTAATAACCCAGAAACAGCTGTTAAACTGTCACTTTATAAATATCCTGAAAATTCCACACAGCCATGGCTCTGTTGTCTCATTTTTTTTTTATCATATACATGCTCACACAAGACTTGCATTAGACTCCTCACTTGTATCGTTTTCGAACCGAGAGCTTAACTACGGTCCTTCCATAGCACTTACGTAGCGTTACCTGCCACCTTGGGACTTCTGGATACCAATACCTCTCATATATATATATACATACATACATACATTAAATTCAACTTAAGTTGAAAGTCAACACAGTTTGCTTTAGGAAGTCAACAAAGTTTGCGTTTGAGAATTAAATGATTTCCTTATCTTTCAATACATCTCAACGCTTCTTAAGCAAACTTTGTTGACTTTCAACGTATGTTGAATTTAACGTATGATAGCGTCTTATAAAGATAGATTTATATAACCTAAATTTGCAGAAGAATTTGTCGTTGGGTCAGTTTCACTAAATGGTAAATCACTGGACGTGTAATCACAGGGATGTGAGTTCGACTCTCATGGCTGGTCGCCGACAGATTTTTCTGCAAAATATGAATAGTTTATCCTGTTCATGGTGTATTATTAGCATTATCTTGCGTTTGAGAATAAAATTATTTCCTTACCTGTATGTATATAAATATATATATATATATATATATATGTGTGTGTGTGTGTGTGTGTGTGTGAGTATTTGTCACCCCACCATCGCTTGACAACCGATGCTGGTGTGTTTACGTCTCCGTAACTTAGCAGTTCGGCAAAAGACACCTGATAGAATAAGTACTAGACTTACAATGAATAAGTCCTGGGATCGACTAAAGGCGGTGCTCCAGCATGGACACAGGCAAATGACTGAAACAAGTAGAAGAATTATAGAATATATTCGTGTAACATCTATTGCTGCCAGAATTGTCCCATGAGAAAATTCTCCCCTTAGACATTTGAAAATAGACTTTTTGTTGGGAATTTACACAAAGATATCTTATTCAAAGCTGCTTGGTGGGACACTGATAGCTTAATTCAAGCTTCAGGAAGCAATGTATATACCATCAAACATTCCGACTGCTGTTTGCATAAGTATACCCCATACATATACACACACACACACACACACACACACACACACAAGCACATATATTTATACGACGGGTTTCTTTTAGTTTCCGTCTACATAATCCATTCACAAGGGTTTGGTCGGCACGCGGCTATAGTAGAAGGTACCTACCCAACATGTTACGCAGTGGGACTGAACCCAGAACAGTGTGGATGGGAAGCGAGCTTCTTTCCACACAGCCATTCTTCCGGCTATGCATAGAAACTATTACATAGATACACTTCTATATTTTTCTAGGCATAATTTATTAAAACTATTGCCACGCTTGCACACGCATTTTCCATCGTAGTTCATTGTTTTCACAGAAAACGTTTTCTAGAGCTAATGAATAACTGTTACTGCGGCAAAACACAAAAAGCATAAGATAAAAAGAAACTATATTTTGTCAAAAAGTTGAAACTACACTAACAAAGAAACTTTAATAAATAGACGAACATATTTTATGTATAAATTTAACTGTTTATGTGAGACGAAAGAGAAACATTGCCAATAAATCAGCAATAGATCAAAATGACGCCTGCCAGAAATCAGTAAAGCAAATATGAATAAACCAGCTTCAGGCAAGAAAGAACTGATCACGTTCATCTCGATTTTCCTCTTCGCGATTCTCCTCTTTGCCATGGTGTCTATAAGAACCTGTGTGAGAAATAACAAAACTTTTTATTTTGGAAATTCATATTAAATTGCTGTTTTCAGCTCAAGGCTTATATTGCACTTTTGTGTTTGATTTTAGAGACGATTTGAAACATTTAATGATTGTCAAAAACTATAATGAAGAGAGCATATGGATAGTCAATATTTCATCTTAATGATAAAGATGTGTGAGACAAAAATTTATCTGTTATATTCCGGTAATGCATTTTATATTTCTCTGGGGTGAGTGAGATATCTATGAGATACCTATGAGATATCTGCATTTAGAGGTCAGTTAGGTGATGTGACTGATGAAAGATGCATCATTTGATATGATGACACTAAATTCCCGTATGTAATTAACGCTTTAATCATTGTGTTATCTAATGTCAAATAATGTGATTAGCGCATATTCCCTCCGTAATGCACAACCTGAAATCTTGATAGTAAATTTCATATTGTTTAGTCTGCCCGTTGATGAAACAGCTGTCACTCATTTTGGAGTGTGACGACATCTAGAGTTTGATACAGCCATCATTATTTTTGTATCATCGGTGTAACTCATTACAAGGGCCGACTGCACATGTAAAGTTATTATGATAGAGTGATGATAAATAAGAATGGTCCTAGAACCGTGCACTCAGGTATACCACTCATTACAGATGATTTTGCAGACAGATTGATTTCAGTAACAGATTGATTCCTACCCCGTTAGAAGTGAAAAAAGCATTCTCCTAGTTCTCCTGTGATGCCAAAGTACCTTATCCTATGACAGATGATTCCATGCTTAATCTTGTGAAACGTATTAGCAAAATTATATGCAGTTAGTGTCCATTCCTCTCAAGAGATTATAGGAAAATGTGTTATAGTGCTGTAATAGTTGTGTCAGGAAATTTCGTCTACTCTAATGACCATGCTGGATGTCATCTATGGAGGTTGTTTTTTTCAAGGTACGTAATTATTTTTTTCGGAGAACGTTCCCTACAATTTTAGATGTGTGAAGGTTGAGAAAAACAGGTCTGTAATTTCTAGTTCCCGCACCGCTACCTCCTTTGTGTGTAAGTGTTACTATTGTCTAGTAATTCTGGGAATATGCCAGTTTCTAGTGACTTTTTAGATAGCCTTTTTAATAGGTTGACGATGCTGTTTTACTCGATAATAAATATTGAGGTAGGAGGTGATTTGGTGCTGACGCCGCGTCTAAATATCGTTCATTAATAACTGCAAGTATATCATCTTCCATAATATCACAAATTTCTAGATGTGTTTCTGCAGTGTAATTATAGGAATAAAAAATTAGTTTGGATTATGCATTATTTGCTAATCATATGTCGGGAAAATGCACGTTATACTGTTAACTC
Source organism: Octopus bimaculoides (assembly GCF_046866305.1). Lineage (NCBI taxonomy): Eukaryota > Metazoa > Mollusca > Cephalopoda > Octopoda > Octopodidae > Octopus > Octopus bimaculoides. The sequence continues at coordinate 68,597,622 of NC_142929.1, read as the reverse complement.
AATTGTGTACTATTTGTGCTGAATCATTAGTAGATGATACATGTTGGTCCATTAGAGGGACAATTTGGTTATGTGTAGATGAATCTTGTATAGCAAATTGGAAAAACAACTTATGATTTTTCTTTATTTTCTCCACTGCTCGGTGTTCCACCAGCAGAGTTTGTTTATTTATAAGATATTTTTAGGTCTACTTCAATGTTTTCTGGGGTTTTTTTTTGCAATGTCATCTGTTGAGAGAGCGTTCTTTTTTTTAGTTGTCTTGCGAGTTTAGTTGTGTTACGCATTATTGTCCGTCTATCTCGTTGTCTCAAGTTCTTGCAGGAATACTCGAGTTTATACGGGCCTTTTTTAAACCATATACAAATCATTTTATCATATTGCAATCAGAAATAGCTGTTGGAATGACCTGAATATTGTGAATGAAGTATGTATTGGAGTTAAATACTGTACAACGTATTTGATTTCTCCTAGTAAAAGAAGTAATAACTTGTTGCAGGATGAAATCGTTAGTGGTATCGAGGAGAGCGTCCATATCTCTCTTGTGTAGTTGTTTTTCTTTCCAAGCTGGATATAACACTCAGGTCAGCTGAGATTAGGAAAACTAAAACGTCCCGCTAAAAGTACATTTGCATGTAGGTTGGAATCACTTGGGTCTTGACTGTTGAGTGACAAAGTATCCCAATAGTGATCTCTGTGTAACAAATATCATCTCCTATTAACAAATGTTACACTCCAACACAATGTGCGATACACCAATAAATCATGTGATCGACCTCAATTTGATCATAGGCATTGATCTCCCGTCCTCTTGATGCGGGTAATGCTTATGATCAAATTGAAGTCGATTATATGTATTGGTGTATCGCACACCGTGTTGGAGTGGGAGAGATAAGGAGTTCTATCCTCACTTGTTTCCGTATTCTGCGTTCAATTCTGTTTGGCAGATAATCTGAGCATCCAGTATGTTTGGGGTCAAGTGTCTTTCACTTAGTGCTATACATATTGACTTTTCTCTGTATGCATTGTCTCTGAGATATGATACTTTTGTTCGATAAGTGAAGTGTGAGATACGCTGTACATTCTACATTTTTATTGATTTTGGTTTGTGGGTTAATGAGAGCAATGGTGGGTGATTGTGCAGCCGGGTAATTGTTATTGCGGGAAAGCTAAAAAGTTGTTTTGGGATTTCTTTTGCCAGATTCATGATGGTTAAAAGAGAATTGGTTCCTGAAGATGCTATGTTTCCGCTGTTGGATACGGTTATATGGTTCGCGGCTGTTGTTTTTACTATCAGAAGATATTTGAGTAATTTCTGATTTTCGGTGAAAATATGGACTAGAAATACTACAGTAAGGAAAGTTTTAGTGTGGATGTAGTAGTGGCTTAGTGTCATGCTTTTAATAGTGCGTCGAGTCTCTGGAAGCGTCGAGTGAAGAGACAATGAAACACCAGATATTATCTATCTATCCATATATATATATTTGCACACACACATACACACACACACGCCCATATACATATACGCACATGCACGCGCGCGTATATATATATAAATATATATATATATTAAATTCAAATTACGACAAACGGAAATAAACAAACGAAGTTTGCTTTTAGAAGCGTTGAGATGTCTTTAGAAAGTTAAAGAAGTGATTTTAAATTCTCAAACGCAGGATAATGCTAATAATATAGCCTGAACAGGATAAACTACCCCTATTTTGCAGAAAAAAAGTGTAAGTGGCTAGCTGCGGATTCGAACTCACATCCTAGTGATTACACGTCACCATGCTTTGACCGATTAAGCTAAACTACCCCACTATAAATTCCTCTGCAAATTTAAGATGTATAGAAATCTCGCTTTATGAGACGCTTTCATATGTTAAATTCAAATTACGACAAACGTAAATAAACAAGCGTTGAGATGTCTTAGAAAGTTCGTTTGTTTATTTACGTTTGTCGTAATTTGAATTTAACATATGATAGCGTCTCATAAAGCGAGATTTCTATACTTGCAGAGGAATTTGTAGTGGGGTAGTTTAGCTTAATCGGTCAAAGCATGGTGACGCGTAATCACGGGGATATGAGTTCGAGTCCACAGCTAGCCACCTACACTTTTTTCTGCAAAATAGGGGTAGTTTATCCTGTTCAGGCTATATTATTAGTATTATTCTGCGATTGAGAATTTAAAATCATATATATATAGAAATGCATACATTTCCATACATACATTTTTATACATATATATCTACGCACACATACACACACAGTATATATATATATATATGTATATGTATATATATATATAAATTCATAAGAATGGTACAACAAGGTACCGATATTTGCTGGAGAATAGCAATCGATATAAAAACGACGCTATTGTATAGCTTCACTGCGTATATACTGGCAAAAATGCGTGTGTGCAACAAAACATGAAAAACTTGTCTTACCTTAGGAAGAACATCCGAAAATGAACAACCCAGATTAAGGATAATGCAATACCTAGGTTTCAGACTTTTCAAATACGTTTCACAACGTAAATCTGATTAGTCCTCATCAGCTGCATTCACCTAGACAACATTTGAAATGTTGCCACATCAATGCCAAGTATACTCGCCCGAACGCCAAGCCGTTAACGGAACTGAGAACAGTGAAGAAGTCAACAATGAAAAATATTTCAATACAAATGTATTAATACAAATGTATATATATATATATATATATATATATATATATATATATATATATATATATATATATATATATATATATATATATATATATATATTATTAAATAAATTGGTTAATAGATACCAGGGTAGCAAAGATCACAAAATGACTGTGGTGTAACTCATGTTTATGAGGTAGAAACTCCTTGTTATTTTGGCTACTTGAGTAAATATATAAATTTAGCAAATGGAGTAAAACGCATATCTTAAATGAATTCTTTTATTTCTAACATATGTTTCGAAGATTACAAATTATACCTTCCATCGGATTTAAATCATCTTATTATCTCCCAATTCTAAACTCTAAATTTCCTTTTTTCCTTTTTTTCTTCCCTTCTTGCCCAACGTACTGTCTAGTAGCGTTCCAACCTCCAACGGTTTTTTCAAATAAGTTACGTAGCAATCTTCTCTAACTACAGTTATCATATTCGGTTAAAATGTTTTACGGTTAAGCTGGTTCCTATGTATTTCCCTGAAGAGAAGATTACATCCTTATCAACAACACCTATTCCTATGGAAGGTATAATTTATAATCTTCTAAACATATGTTGGAAATAAAAGAATTCATTTAACATATGCGTTTTACTCCATTTACAAAATTTATATATATATACATATATATATATATATATATATATATATATATATATATATATACACATATATATATATACATATATATATGTATGTATATATACATACATACATACATACATACATAAATACATATATACATATATATATACATACATATATATATATATATATATATATATATATATATATATATATATATATATATATATATATATATATATATAAATACATACATTTCCATACATACATTTTTATAGATATATATATCTACGCACACATACATCCGCGCGCACACATACTCACACACAGAGTCGATGTTGAGGCCGATCATTGTCGAACGTCTTAACGTGAGCCAATGAAATATTCGTAAGTATATCTATAGTTGAGTGAAGACAGATCACAAGGAGTGAATGTAAGCTAACAGGAGGTGTTTTATATTAAAGTGATGAAATTTTGGTCTGTATGGAATATCTACATTACGTTGTATCATTACCTAACCTGCAGACTAGCGATGTTGATATTCTTATTCTACAATAGTGTTGTTAGATTTTTCTGTTCTTACTGGAATTCAGCAACAATTCATCTAAATTTATTCATTTTATATATAGCTTTATTTACTCTGCAAAGAAAGTAAGTCATGTTTACGTTACAAATACTTTTATATCATAAAATATATATTCTGTGCATTTCTTCCTTCTGAAGCAGGAAACAAGAATTTATTCTGAAGAGGGTAACAGTATCATGTATTACCTGATGGCGGCGAACTGGCAGAATCGTTGGTACAACTGGTAGAAAGCTTTGCGGCTTCTTGTTTGTCTTTACGTTCTGAGTTCAAAGTCCTGCCGAGGTCGAGTTTGCCTTCCAACCTTCTGGGCGATGAAAAGAGTGCCATTTGAACACTGGGGTTGATGTAATCGACTTTTCCCCTCCTCCGAACTTGATGGCCATGTGCCAAAAGTGAAATCAATATTTGTATAACCTCCTAGGCTACTAAAACCGATACAAATTATATTCGTTTTCTAGTATAACTACAAATGTAGAATAGGAGGCAGGAGTTCCCAAGGGATGAAGTTTTAAGAATAAAAGGCAAAGTAAAGTTACATTATACTACGCTGTGCGCTGGTGGATCTTAGAAAGTGGATCTTAGAAAGTGGCGAAAGATATATGGCATTCTACAAGAAGTTTTTTTGGGATATAGTCCTGATTTGTAGGTTTTAATTTTATGTGGAAACACCCTTACACCTGGAAGTGTTGTAAACTCACGATCAACGGTATTTATGAAAGAGGCGCTATGTTATTACTGGGTATTTAGAAAGGTCAGGATTTTCCGTATGTTAATCAGGTTCAATACATATATTTTACACATGTTAACGATTTTTTGCCAGAAGTAGAATAAGAATAGAAATAACATTGAGTTATCAGAGACACCAATGACCAATATTAAATTTCGCATTTCATATCTATATGGGGGCACATGCTATATGGGATAACATATGAAAAAAATTACTTCCATTTGATTAAAATAATAAATTTCGATGTTCATTTTGTTGCTAAATCATAAAGAGAGGACCCATGTAGAAGACCATCCAGTGAAAGGAGGGGCTGAGCTGTAAATGGCTGTGAAACACTTATCTAGAATGTCTGTGTAACCAGCAACTTCACCGTCACAGTACTGTTATATAAGTATAGCTGTTGTTTGTAGAATATAGTAGGATCAAATGTCAAAGGCATTCTTAGATCTAGAGACATCTAGAACAGCCTATAGATATTAGTATTTGCGTTGTGAAGATGCGAAAAGGTTCCTGTAATACTATATGTAATACTATGTTGCTTTGATGTGTGTAATGACACTGTCTTTGTTCTCTGTAATGTCTCAAGATTCGTTCAACGTAGTTTGAAAATACATAAAGATTTTCAGTCCCTGGTTTTCACCTCATTTAACTATAGTTTCCATAGAAAATCATATCTAAATAAAAGAACAAGATATTGATCTTGTAATGGTTGTCTCTGTTCCTCATGATAGGCAATATATTCATATTTTAAGATTTGTTCATCAAATTATACGCTGACAAGTAATTTTTATTCTTTTTACTAAACAGAATGTTTCATTTTTAACTTCAGATCCAAATAATATATGACACCGTGGGACAGAGGAAAAGAAGTGCTAGATTACCTCAGGAATTGGTAAGTGAACATAGTACAAAATTCGTGATGATTGGATTCAGGTGAGAAAAAAATGATAAATCCAGTACACTTCAAAGGAAAATGGTGTTTTCTTGATGTTCCTGAATGAATAAATAGGGAGTATGCCCAATCTATTTATTCGGCACCATCGGAGAGACCGTTTCCGATGAAGGGTTCTGTCCAAAAAGCTAGACGGTTCCTTTTCCCCTTGACAAAATCAATTTATTACATTTTAGACAGTTCTATGACGCTTCTACTTATTTCCTGAACATACGTTGTATTACGTAAACGAGTTGAAACAATAACCAGAATGTGAGTTTCTATGATGTTGAAAATATCTTATAACCATAATATATCTTTGGAAATATTACAAATCTCTGCTCCATAAATCTACATAAATCTACAATGGTTGACCTCAGAAATAAATACAAACAAATAAGATGTGCTTTCATAGTTTATTTAAAACATATGCTGGATAGAGGCTTCAGTCCTTCGGTGTTGAAATATTCTGAAAAAGAAGAAAAACAAGAGCAATAAAATAGGTAATGTTTTTATCTCCCTCACACCTGATCCAACACTTTTGACCTCTATATGTGTGTTGGTGTGGGCTTTGTGTGTGTGCGTATTTGTCTGGGTGTGTGAGTGAAAGTGTGTATATTTTTGCGAGTATGAGTGATTTGGTTCGTGTATGTATATATTTATGTGCGTATATATGTGCATGTACACTCATACATATACACATACATACACATAATTTACTCTCTCTCTCGCTCTCTTTCCTCTGTCCCTCTCTCTTTCACGCACACACGTGTATGCACACGTACACACACAAACACACACACATATATACATGTATATATGTATATATATATATATATATATATATATATATATATATATATATATATATATATATATATATATATATAACAGATGTTAAAGACTAATTGTTGTGGTGAGCTGTTAACTGGAACCTAACTGAGAGTTAATACGGTATCCACCCGGTTAACATATCCCTCCAAACTTACTCTTACACACACACACACACACATATACGTGGGTGGCCCGAAAGTCACTGAGGGTTTTAACTTTTAATAACTGCTTTACTTTAACTAATAATTGTATGAAATTTTACTTCGAAGTAATGGAGATAATGTAGAGTAGTTTACACTTGTTCTTTTTCATCACAACCCTGCATTATGTATGAAAAATGACATCTTTTAAATGGCGTCCATTTTCAGCTTCACACATCCGTGCCCTTTCGAATATATGTTCCATGACAGCTGTAAATGTTTAAGTGTCCAGTTCCCTGATTTCCCTTGTTACGTTCTTCTTCAATTGCTCCAGGTTTTCTAGTTTGTTGACATAAATCTTCTCCTTTAGATACCCCCAGAAGAAGAAGTGAGGGCTGGTCAAATCTGAGAAACGCGATAGCCAGTTGATATCGTCGTAGCGAGAAATGATTCTTTCTCCTAAACATTGCCTCAGTAACTGTATTGTTTTTCTTGCGGTATGAGCAGTGGCCCCGTCTGGAACCACATATCGGATCTATTTTGAATGGACCTGTACCGTTCACCAGTCACAGTGACAGCTATCCCGTCATCGTCCTTAAAGAAATAAGTTCTGATTATGTCATCCGCCATAATTGCACATTATACTGTATACTTGATGGAGTGCAATTCTCTTTGGTGTGCTGCTCTGCTGCCAATTCCTGGATTCTACCCGCGTATTGCAGCCTGGGCTTTCAACAACTGAACCAACTGTACCTTGTATGGAAAAAGATTAAATCTGCTGAGAACTCTTTGCAGCAAAGTTCGTGAAATCTCAAGCTGTCTGCACCACCATCGTGTCGACATGACTGTATTCTGTTCGACAATATCTTGCATTCGTTCCCTTACCTCATCGGTTCTGATAGTCCGAAGCCTCCCATGCCGTGGGAGATAACTTGCTTGTTTTTCAAAACAACGAACTAGGTTCCTAACTGTGTTTTCACTTGAGGCATCTCTAACTTGAAAGTGCTGACGATATGCTCTCTGGGTTTAAATAACTGACTCCTGATTTTGATAGAACATTTCCACCACTTGAGTGCGTTGAGCAGTTTCATATTTTTCGACAATTAATTTTCAGGACCTAGTCCATAAAATCCCTGAAAAAGAAAACCAAATCTTCAAAAGATAAAAAAAATTATCAAAAATTGCAACCTCTCAGTGATTTTTGGGTCACACTGTATATATATATATATATATATATATATATATATATATATATATATATATATATATATATATATATATACACATATATATATATGTATATATATATATATATATGTGTGTGTGTGTGTGTGTGTGTGTAAATATCTGTGTGTGTCTTTGTGTCTGTATTTTGCCCACACCGTTTGATAACTGGTTTTCGTGTAGTTACTTCCCTGTAACCTAGCAGTTCGGCAAAAGCGATCTATAGAATAAGTACCCAGCTTTAAAAATAAGTACTAGGATCGATTAATTCCTTTAAAAATTCCTGAAGGTGGTGCCCCAGCATGACCGCAGTCTAATGACTGAAACAATTAAAAGAAAAAATACATATATATTTCTCACGGCTGAAAACTGCTTATAACTGCGTAAAAAAATCGAAGTATTTTCTTAATTAGAACTCTGATAGTAATATAGCCAGTGGAAAGCTAAATTAGTTTCATATAAATTCGATCCAATTGCAGTTTTTCAAGATTTTCCAAGGAGCATAATTTCCAGGTTTCAGCAAGCCGCCGCCATCTTTAATACATACATACATACATACACGTTAGTAAAAAGCTCCGGGATGATAGTAACATTGATAAACAAAGAAGACTATCATGGACCAACAACCGGTTTACTAACTCCTGCTTAAAATGGTATGCATTTGCAATCCAGGAACAAGAAATATCAGCCAAATACCTGATGCACAAAAGGGACAGACGTGCAGGAAAAACAGCAAAATGTGACAAACGATGCAAACTTCGTGGAGTTATGAAGATACCAGTGGTACGGAAATGTCATCACGATATTATCTACGAATGAGACATGATGCTGTAGCTCGGGTACTGGATAATGAAATCCGTTAGAAGGATAACCCCGAGTCCAATGAAATAAAAACCGACAGTATTGTGTATAATAAAAAAGGAGTACTGGTGGAATGTCCTTAATAAAATGTAAACATAACAGACCTGACATAGTAATTTGGGATTGAGAAACTGTGTACAATTGTGAAAAGTAGCTACTCTGGAGAAGTTAACATAAAGCAAAGAAATCAGTGAAAAAAAATACCTACGCCTAACTATTAGGGAATCTACGGCTACTCTATCCAGATTACAATTTCAGGTTTATACCTGTAATTATTGGAACACTGGAATACGTAAGATACTGCCTCGATAACAAATCAGATATATATATATATATATTTATATATATATATATATATGTAGCATGCATGCATACCTACACACACACGCACACACACACACACACGCACACACACACACACACACACACACACACACACACACACACACACACACACACACACACACACACACACACACACACACACACACATATATAAAGGAGACCACTAGGCAGACTGTTAATGTGCTAGAAGAAGATCACATATAATGTGTCTACTAAGACCGAATTGTTCTCAAAGGAAATTTAGCGAAGTAACAAAAGCGTATACGGGTAAGACAAGTGAAAATTACATAAATATATACAGTTATCTGTAAACTAATTTCGAAATTAACATTTTCTTACCGAAAATATCTGTTTCTCATCAGTACAGACCGCTAAATAAATATAATTCTCAGAATCGTATACTAGTTGTTCCCCACGAATGGAGCACGTGTACACGGTTCTGTTAATTCTATTTATGGTAAGATTCAAAAGTCTTCGTTTTTGCCCGCTAAATCCGAAAATATCTCCGCAGAAAATGGTTTCTGCATCGAATATACCAACTTTGAGAACGTGGTTATGGTTAATTATATATATATATATATATATATATATATATATATATATATATATATATATATACATATGTAGCACGCATGCATACCTGCATATCTATATACATGTATGTATATATTCAGAAGATATCTCTGTCTGTCTATCTATCTGTCTTTCTGCCTGTCTGTCTACCTCTCTCTCTCTCTCTCTCTCTCCACACACATACATATATATATATATACATACATATATATATATATATATATATATATATATATATATATATATATATATATATATATACACCCCTATCAAGGGAAAGAATAAAGCCTTAGACGACTTTTGTGACCACGTAACCAATTTCCCTTTTCAACACGCAAACAGGCAAAAATATAGACCAAACTTCAACAAAAGAGAATGGAACGACCTCATCAAACTAAGAGAAGATAAAACCATAAGGATCAAGGAGGCAGATAAGGGAAACAAGGTAGTTCTAATGAACACAAACGATTATAAAAATTTAGTACTATCCTTATTAGGAGATGAGACATACTACGAAAGGGCCCAACATATTTATTCAAGTTTATTCTACGGTATCCCTAAAGTTCACATAAGCAAAATGATTAGTGAAGCATGTAAATAAGCTACTGACATAATCATCAAAATCCCCTCACCGAATGATCTAAAATCAATCAAAAATCTAAAATCAATCAAAACATTATAATCAATCAAAAATAGTGAATAACCTCAGGACATTAATCAACGCATACCAAGAAGGACTCACAGACAAGGAGTACGATTACATCACCAGCTTCAAGTGCAAATCAAGTTTATTCTACGGTATCCCTAAAGTCCACAAAAGCAAAATAATTAGTGAAGCATGTAAAAAAGCTACTGACATAATCATCAAAATCCCCTCACCGAATGATCTAAAACTTAGACCGATAATAGCAGGCCCAGTATGCGAAACTCATCGCCTCAGCAACTTCTTAGACACACTTCTAAAACCTTCCCTTAAGCACACCAAAAGCTACATAAGAGACGATATAGACATGCTTAACCACCCCCCAAAAACTGTCAGTGAGAAAGCGCTACTAGTATCCTTCGACGTAGTTAACCTTTACTGAAACATCCCCTAGACATTAGGAATAGAAGCCATCACTTTCTGGCTAAACAACTACTCCTTTGAACTTACAACTCGCATAAATAAAGAACTCGTAATAGAAGGACTAAGATTTTTCTTACAAAACTTTATATTTAATAATGACTACTACAGACAAAGGTCGGGAACAGTTATGGGTACACGTACTGCACCTTCTTTTGCTAACCTAGTAATGGGCTACCTCGAAATAATACTTTACCAGAAAACACTCGAAAAACATGGAAACTCTTTCTCCACCTATATCCAGAACAACTGGAAAAGATATCTCGACGACTGCATCATCTTTTGGGATGAAAGTATAGAAAAACTTGAGGAATTTAAAATACTGGTAATTGAAATTAATGAAAACATCCAATTCACGATAGAACATAACCAGGAAAAACTACCGTTTTTAGATATCCTCTTTAAGAAAGTCGGCAACAAAATAGAGATGGATATCTATTATAAACCGACAGACTCAAAGCAGTACCTACCATTTGACACACATGAATGAGCATCACTTTCTGTTTAGCCAAAAGGATTTGCACCATAGTATCAGACACAAAAACCCGACACACACGTCTCCAGGAACTCAGAGCTACACGCATAAATAGGAATTATCCACAACCCCTAATAGTCAATACAATCTAACGAGCACTTAAATTGAATAAAGAAGACCTGAGACAACCAAAACCAAAAGAAGAGGAAAAATTAAAAACCCTACCCTACATCTCTACACACAACCCACTTAACAACGAGGCCTTCAACATCATACTCCAAAGCACAGCCCTACTCAAGGGAGACCCAAAGATGAACCGAATCCTCCAAACGTACACCATCATAAAAAGTAAACGGCAACCAAAATCCTTAAAGAAGATTTTAACCCAGGCTAAATTGCACCTAATAACAACCACAAAACCAACAGTTAAAAAGTGTGGAAAGCCCAACTGCGGGATTTGTATCGTCTTAGTAGAAGGTTCGGAATACACATTAGAATAAGGCCATCATTTCACTATCAGAACAAACTTCACCTGTGCATCGGAAAACTTAATTTATGTGATAACAAGCGCAGGATGCAATAGGCAATATATAGGCCATGCAACAAATAGCCTACGAAAAAGGATGGCAGTATATAAATCCCTAATTAGGAATCCTGAATACAGGAAAATACCTGTCAGCGGCCACATAGATAAACGTACATCGAATAAAAATCCAAAGTTCACAACCTTCCCACTTTACAAATTCAATGACAACGCAACCTTCCCCCAACGTCAAAACAAAGAGCTTCATTTTATTAGAAAATTCGGACCAAGTTTAAACACCCTGGGCCATATATTGGTTATCCAAAAAAGGAAAAAAAGAATTCTACAACTCCACCACCACAGCCACGATAACTACTACTACTGCAAACAACGGTCCCTGCTACAACTACTACTACTACTACTACTACTACTACTACTACTACTACTACTGCTGCTGCTGCTGCTGCTGCTGCTGCTGCTGCTGCTGCTGGTGCTGCTGGTGCTGCCGCTGCTTTCTCTGCTACTACAGCCAATTAACTACTGCTGCTATAACGGACAACGGTCACTCTCGTTCACCACTACCAACACGGTCACTACTACTACTACTACTACTACTACTATTACTACAGCCAACGATTCAAGTCAACACACAAGACAGCCATTATGTCCCCACACATAAAACGTTTCGACGTGGACTCTGTTGACACCAGTAAGAAACAATTATGAGCTTTTCTTTCAATTACATTTTAAAAAAAATATGTATTTTTGATAAGGTTCGTTTTTTCAAGAACCGAAACATGTAAGATATCTCCGAGAAAATTAAAATTTATCGTATATAGTGTCGTTTTCAAACTTCTTTTTTATTAAAATATTCCCACTCATATGCCACCTACATTTTTATCCACACACACACACACACACACACACACACACACACACACACACATATATATATATATATATATGCACACAGAATATTCCCGGGAAAATTTGGAGAGTGGTCTGTATTATTAGCTACTATTTATAGAGGGCTTAATATTAAAGGTATGCTTTTTCTATATCTCCATTTCTAATTAAGTATATATCGGTCTTTCGATAAAAATTCTCCGAGGTCTATCACTATATATGAGCATATGTAGATATTTCACATTAAAAAATAAAGAGATATAAATTGGTTAACTACTCATCAGATGACAGTCAAGCCCTTAACAAATATATCTATGATTTACAAATATATTTGTAAGATCCAGGGAGCTAGGTGTAGGAAGAAAGTTAGCTTCATATATATGATTCTATCACAATGTATATCACAATGTATATCACAAGCATTAATGATGCTGTTTAAAGCCCACATTTTCCAAGATGAGATTCTAATTACTTGGAAGAATATTTATTCGCAGCAACAAAAGTTTCTTGGAGGCTATCGAAAGAGATTTTTATAATCAATCAGTGAAATTTAAAGATGCATTACAGTTTTATTACAACAGATTCTTGGTTTATTTTTTTCTGAAACTTTTGCGTAGTATATTTATTTTAGAAATCGAAGAAAACATTCTACAGTGGCCTGAAATTATGTAAAATGCGAAACAAAATGATTAGGAATGGAAAACAAAAATCTCTGCGTACTTATTTATATAAGTTTTGAATCTACTCTGTAAATTAAAACATGATGCCATAATATGATTCAGTGGATACGTTACCTTTTAAAGATTTTCAGAAAACTAAATTATGTTTCAGAAGGCTTATGAATCCGTTTTGCCACAATCATTATTTTCCATACTCCTTATTTCCTTTCCCTTTATATGCCTTTCCCTTCTTAGGTCGTTGTGGAGAACGTTTTTCGAGAGATAAATCATCAGCAGCACCTCCAGCAACTCCAGCCTTAGACAAATTATTTTCATACAAAATTTCACTTCGTTTTTTTAGAGACAAAGCATCACCAGCATTTTCAGCATTTCCATTCAAAATTTCACTTCTTGCAAAACGACTCTGCAGTAGTCCGACCAGGAGGACTGCATAAACGAAATAGATAATTCTGACCATGCTGAAAATTTCGATGGTGAAATGACTTATTGTTATCTGTTCCATTTCACTTTTATATCATTTTGTATCATTGATTCTGTCATTGTTCTGTAACATACTCAAATCGTGCACGTGTTTGGCTAGGGTTTTATTAATCCTTTGCTATACCTCTATGCACTCAAAAATCAATGTCAAAACAACTTACATTGCAAATATTGTTGATACACCTGTTGATCACAGATTAAGTGTATTACGACTGAATGTAATTGATTATATTATTTACTTTATAAAATGTACTACTACTTAACAATTCCTCACTGTAAGCGTGTGTTGGATTATTTTGATATCCTTCGTTGTATCTCTCAATATTAAATGATGGCCAGTGAAACACATTTATGATCAATATCTTCTCACTGTTAAAAGGTGATAGAACATAGCAGAGCACTTAAAATCATTAGCACGTGTCCTGGTACTTGTGTTGATTAGCTCATGACCATAAGGTGGTAAGTTCCATTCCTGGAGAAGACAGAAAGTTGTGTCCTTAATGACAGTACTTCATTTCCCTTTGCTCTAATGAGTACCTGTTGGGTGCTGGTGCAGCCGTCTCATTCTCCATTTGCCGCACAATTGATGTAGGACTGAGGGCTTGCGTATGCCTGTTAATAAAATAGTGTGACCAACAAAATATATATTATATATCTATGGTACATTTACCTTCATTTAAATTTAGTTTATCTTTTGTCTAATTTGTGTAATTTAGTTATGAAAAGTTTATCCCCATTAATGCATCTTCAATACAATTATGGTGAATATGGAAAAAACAAGTAAACTTTCGAATATGTGGGTTGATGTTGACTCTTAGTTCTAGTCATTTTACTTTGCGATCAATTGCAAGATGACTGTTGTGGAAAAATAAATGTAGAGGGCTAAGTGTTTGTGGAGGACAAGTATAGTGTTGCGATTAGTACTGCGACATACGTTGGACAAAATATAGTGACGAAAGTATGTGATACGAGTCGTATGGGATTGCATACATGAAGGTGGCACAAGTCTAGCATAGTCAGATGAACAAAGGCCACTCTAATAGCAGAAAACGTCAGAGGAGACTGCAGGCCTTTGAGCGAAAGGTTCCATAGTGTTGGTGAGGATTTCGTTGTAATAAAACAAGTAACCTTTATTTGGATAAAACAAGTAAAAGTAACCTTTATTTAGATACAAGGTTGCTTGTGTGTTAAACAGCGGCAGTGTCCCAGATGTATGAGCAACACTCTTTCTAAAATCTTAATAGCTCGAGGCGCGGGAAAATATTTCCTGGTCTGAAGAGGGACGGAGTGAGTATGTTGGTAGCAGTGATATAGTGCGCATTGCAATCCTCGATGTTTACCAGTGTGTAAGTTCTGAATGTAGAAGCTGGATAGTCAATTATTGATTGCTCAACAACTGGCTGTCTATTAGCAGAAAATGAACTGTTGTTCATATAGGAATCAGAAAACAAGAGCACCATGTTGTTGTAAAGGACCATAAACTGCATAAAGAGTGTCCTGGAGGAATAAAGTCGCAGGTGACAAGTTTTACTGATCCGTTGCTATTTCACTGGACATTCAACCAATGCTTTCTAAATCAAGCAACGGTTCGCCCTATGTATCTGTTAGGGGTTTTGATCTTTAGGTAGTATAAGACGTTTGATATCGTGCATGTGAAGAAGTCCGTGGCATATAAAATCGAAGTGGGCCCGTGTAATCTAAAGTATGAAGGTAGACATATTACCAAGTTAGCAGGAGCAAACAAAGAATTTAGAGTGGATGTAATAAAGGTTAAAACAACTGTGGTCCAGAGGTTAGCCATTTTGTGTCCGTGTCTGAAGGAAGGGAGAGGGGGTTCAGTAAAGATATGAAATTAGCAAAGTTAGACTGGGAAAGATGGAATTTGTGCTGGTAAGTTGAGGAGATGAAATATGATTGGTGATGGTACAGGCACGTGAGAGGAGTGCTGTCATTATCAAGGACAAAATAAGAAACACAGGTAGCTGGCGTTGCGTATAACTATGTTGAATTACAGTCATCAATTTTCTGATATTTAACTTTGAAGTTATAGACCTAGGTACAGGTGTGGAGGAGGTAGAAGAAATATGATAATTGATTCAGGGCGAGTGAGACAGAATAAGATGAAATAGAGGTAGATGTGTGAGTAAGAAAAATACGAAAGATTGAGAGGCTGGTATATATATATATATGTATATTTATATTTATACATGTATATATACATATATACTCGTGTAAAGTCATGTTTATTGCGTTCAATCTTAGTTGGACTTGGTAACATTTACTGCTGCGAGAATAATCTCAGGTTAAAATTCTCTCTCTAGACCTTTGTAAATACACAT
Organism: Octopus bimaculoides; assembly: GCF_046866305.1. Taxonomy (NCBI): domain Eukaryota; kingdom Metazoa; phylum Mollusca; class Cephalopoda; order Octopoda; family Octopodidae; genus Octopus; species Octopus bimaculoides. The sequence goes on along the minus strand of NC_142929.1, from coordinate 68,581,573 downwards.
TTTCTATTGGAAATTAATACAGATATATTTTATTCAAAACTATTTCGTGTTACACTGATTGCTTAGTTCAAACATGAGCAAGCAATGTATACAGCAGCGAATATTCCAACTGTTGTTTGCATAAGTATCATCTCATACATATCGGGCTGCTAGTTTCCGTAGTTGATGACTTGGAATAACGAAGGAGCACATACGTTCTATGATATAATGACATCGTTCACTGCCCAAAACAAAACGCATTTTTACAAAAATTCCGGCAGAGACGCTTCTCCCGGGACTATTCTTTCAGAAATCGTGTTTATCACGTCCGATCAGATTTAAACGTGTTGAACATGACTTCACATGAATATATTTTATTCAGAGCTGCTTCGTACAACATTAATCACACACACACACACACACACACACACACACACACACACACACACACACACACACACACACACACACACACACACCAGATTAAGCTGTCACTATTTTTTCCGGACTTGTAATTTCAGGTATAAATGGTGATAAATCATACATTTTTCACTTATTTCTGATTACTTTTTCGTTTTCCGTTCCTTAACTTTTCACTGGGATCAAGGGTAACCTGAATAGCGTGAACAGAGGAAGGTACAGGTTTTATTATGGGAGACAACGTGGTCGCTTGACCTGTTAGAAATAGCAGTGAGATTGCCCTTAAATTACTTCCTAGTGTCTCTAAGAAGAGACGCCTAACTTCAAAAACAAGGAACCTAAATGGGAAAAGTTTCCTGTTTTACAGAAAAGGGGTTTAACAAAATGTTCAAACTTTAAATTTTTCTTTAAAAATTGTTGTTTTACAGAAAGAGGTTTAAAATGTTGAGCCTTCAAAAACTAGAAACTAGAATCGAATAAATAAAAAAAATGAGTTGGCATTTTGTTGCCCTTTTTGAAATGTTCATCTCGTTAGCAAAGAAATCTTATCCGCTTTTATTAACTTCAATCCCTTTTTATTAACAAATGAAGACTAACTAGATCATATTTTCGAAGCACTAATAGAAGAATTTCATGAGGATTAAGGACGGAAGGAGAAAGGAGAAAAAAGAGATGTGGAGGAGAGGAGAAACATGAAATAGCGGTAGGTACAGAAAGGAGGATAGTGAGCTGTTTGAAGGGGCAAGATGGAAGGAAGTAAATGATGGAATGAAGAAGAGAAAAGGAAAAAAATGAGGAAGAAGAGAGAAAAGGAAAAGAAGAGAAAGAGAAGAAGCATGAAAGAGAAATAGGTCTAGGATAACGGATTGAAAAATGGAATAGAGGAGAGAAATGGAACCATGTTTGAGCTCTATTTTGAATGGCCTTCAACTTCACCAGTCTTGGCTAGACCGGATTTATTCTTAAGGGTATACCTGAAAGAGACGGTTTACCTCAACAAAACGGGGACCCTGGTGCAACTGAAGGAGAACATCAGTGGAAAAATCAGAGAAGTGGTGTCTGAAACTGTTGAGGGTGTTATGGTGCAAATTTTGGGAAGATCATGGGCGAGCGAAGCCGAAAATGGCTGCCATTTAAGTGATGTCAGTTTTCATATGTGATGTAGTGGTATTGCAAAATTTAACTCGTGCGTATTCATTTCCATTATGTCCTATATATTGTATCAAATCTTCATGCACTTATTTGTAAAGTAAAGGAAGTTATTAAACATTGAAACCCATCAGTATCTTTTGGGACACACCGTATTAGTAAGTTTATCTTTTTAATTCATAATTTACTTCCTTAAACTATAAAACACATGGTATCTGTCAAACATTAAAAGAAGGTAAATAAGCAAGATATTCATTTCGATTATATCTAAAAGTAGTTTTGATGAAATGGCAGGATTTCAAAGAAATGCTTTGAAGTTCTTTGTTTGTGCTTAATATATTAACGTTATGTTTTGAAATATACTGGCTTAAACTATGGAATGTCCATGTGCCCCTAGTAAATATAAGTAAATTAAAATATTTACATAAGATTTTCCTTGTAAATCACCAATAAATACTTACTGAAATGCCAAAACATATTATGATATATCTCAGTAATGTGAAAAACAGCAGCGTATTCCAATTATTCCCTATAAAGATTCATATCAGTTATAACATTTTTCATAAATATTATAATCCAGCGTTTATTCTTCACAGAAAATTTTTATGAGACCATCTGTAAACTATGAAATTATTAACTTTGCCTATTTTCTAAATGTTTATTTATTTTATTTTTGTGTGTGCTGGCACGACTAAAGGTGAGTGACGAACTTGAATGCGGAGAATCTCGGAGTGTTGAGGTCTAACTTAATAAGTATTAAATACATTTTTGGAGATTATATTCCTTCAACACAATATTTTAAAGGATATTTTAAATAGGCTGAATCATTTTCTTCATTAGTCCTATTTGTTTATTTTTGTCTATACGGTGTTGTATTCGGGAAAAAGACTGTATATAACTTGAAACAAAAATAGATAACTGATATCGTTAATTCAAAACATATACAAAGCAAATAAAAACAACAGCAATGTATTTCAATAAGTTTTATTCAGTTGAAATCATTTCATTTACAGAGGATTTTATCGATAAATTTTAAAGTAATTTTCGTACAAGCAAGTGCAGAAAAATGATTTAAGTGCTTAATTCCCATATCTGTAGAAGATATTTGTTGTTTTGTTCCTGAAAAAAATATATTAAAAGACTATGATAAATATATTCTTATGTTGTATTTCATTTACTGGACTAATTATTTAATGCTTTTGAATACAATGTTACCATGTTAATACCTAAAATAAATGGTAGGCTTACAGATCATAGAAAATTGTATTATATTCTGTCTATCCTGAGAAAGCAGGGGCTAAACCAGAGCGTTTACCTTTTCAGTATCAAAGTAATATGAGAGTAGTTTAAAAGGCACTGCGTTTATAGTATAGGTCAGAAACGATGTAAAATTTCAGATTTGAATAGAGAATCAGAAATAGTTAAGGGTTAAATTTGGTACCTTCTACTGGACACACAAGCTCACAAAAAGCAATCATCATTTAATGGAAGTTGGAAAGATAGTGGTGTTTAGAATTTTCCCAAATATTTGATAGCTTATTGCATACTTAAGTGTGATATAGGACTTGACAAAACTATTTTTGTGTTTATAAATGCTTATACAGACTACCTTGGGATAAGTGCTTGTATGGACTACCTTGAGATAAGTGCATATATGGACTACCTGACACGATAAATTATATAAACTAGCAAACATTTCTCTAGCATTATACAAAACAATCACGTGTATGCGGTGGCAATTGAGACAAACTGCAAAAGTTAAGAGGAGATAAAATTTTAAAAATGGGAATTCTCCAAAATTGAGACTTCAGTGAGGAGATAAAAACGTTTGGATTGTGAACAAACACTGAAATAACTGTAGACAAGGTTTTCAACATCCATAGACGTCATCATCACAGCAGTTGTCCTGCCTTGTCTCTAGCAGAAGGAAAACATTTAGATATTTCTAGAAAAAAAGTAGAATACACTTCTAGCCTTGGTAATTAGCGTAAATGAAAAGAAAGTGAGCTAAGAGAACTCAGATTGGTCAGTGGCATATATTAAGTCATCCACTAAATAATGTGTTTTTTTTATACTTCTTTTATTTCTCAAAATTAAGATAACCAAAGTTCTTTTTTAATCTAAAATATACTCTCCTTCATTTTCTCCAATGACCTTCCGTCTATCTGGTAGACTTGCAAGGCTAGACTTGCAAGGCCTCTCCTCCAAAATTCACTTATCCCTGACGAAAAATATTCTTTCAGTACAATTCTGGACCTCGTCTACAGAATCCATATTTTTTCCGTCCAAATGATTTTCAAGACTACTGAATAAATGATAATCAGATGGAACAATGTCCGGCGAATATGGTGGGTTGGGCATCGTTTCCCATTCAAACTGTTCCAGCCTTTGGAATGTCATCCTCGCTGTATACAGCCGAGCATTATCCTGATGGAAAAACACCTTTCGTCTTGAAACCAAAGATGATCGCTTTACTTCTAGCGCTGACTTAAGCCGCTCAAGATACTCACAGTAGATCTCCTTTGTTATGGTTTGTTTTGGGTTTAAAAGCTCAAAGTGGACTAAACCTTTCATATCGCACCAAACAGATAACAACATCTTACATAGGTGAAGATTTTTAGTCTGGGGTGCCGGTGTTTCTCCTTTCACTACCCTCTGTCTTCAGCAATTGACATTTTTATAGAGAACCCATTTCTCGTCACCAGTCACTATTCGGTCCAAAATAGGTTCATTCGTGAGAGGTGACAACAAAGAAGAAGAAACATTCATTCTCTGCGCGCGATTAAACTCGGAAGAAGGTTTGTGAAAAACACATTAACCCCATTTACTGACTTTTCCGATGGCACGCAGCTGTTGATGAATGGTTAAATCCTAGCTTCTCTGCTAGTTCCTCGACAGTTACGATAGGATTTATCGAGTTCTACAGATCTTCCTGTAGCTTGTAGTTTCTGGCTGGGAATTTCTGGAACCACTGTTGACATTGGCTTACGCTTATTGTACGATTCTCATACATTGTATTAACATTCCGCGCACTTTTCGTTGCGTTGTTGCTTTTTTTGAACTTACAAAGCAACATATGCTGAATATGCTCCTTGTCACTTCCATTATAGCTTTGAAAAAATTACTGTTAAAATCGGACTGCACTCTTCAAAACTTGCATTAAGAATAAGCTCAGGGTGAAATCATTATCTGCTTTTATAGCAAGTTGATGCGGATAGTTTATCTCATTCCCGTCCTACTTTTAGTTCGTACAATTGAAAAAACCGCATTATTTATGAGATGACCCAATATTTGAACAAGATAAATAATGGTGTATTGTCTATACATGCAAAAACTATACATGCCTAGTTATAAGTATGTGTGTGTGTGCGTGTGTGTGTGGATCCTGTATATGATATATTATATATATATATATATATATATATATATATATATCAATTTATATTTATGCATATGCTTATATATGAATATGTGTCATGTGAAAGCGCATGGCTCAGTGGTTAGAGCGTCGAGCCTGCGATCATAAGGTTGTGAGTTCAAATCCCCGACCGGGCTGCGTGTTGTGTTCTTGAGCAAGACACTTTATTTCACGTTGCTCCAGTTCACTCAGTTGTAGAAATGAATTGCGACGTCACAAGTGCCAAGATGTATCGGCGTTGGCCATTCCCTTGTATAACACTGGTGGAGTGGAGAGGGGAGGCCGGTATGCATGGGCCACTACCGGTCTTCCATAAGCCACCTTGCCCGGACTTGTGCCTGGGAGGGTAATTTTCTAGGTGCAATCCCATGGTCAGTCATGACCGAAGGGGGTTTCAGTATTCATGCGTGTAATTCTATATACTTATACATGTATATGTATATAAGTATAAATATATGTGCATCTTGTATACGTATGTGTGTGTAAGTTTATTTGTATTTGTGTATGTATGCATGAACAAATATTAATATACATGTTTACACACATATATATTGATACAACACACACATACACACATACTTATATACGTATATTTATATATAAATGCGTGTGTGTGAATGTGTGTGTTCTTTGTATGTAAAATCACGTGTAAAATGAAGTGACAAAAATTTATATAAACGATGAGAATAACAATACCTGAAATGTTTTGACAGTATCATAATTTTTCAGTTTACAGGGGTCAACGAGATCCTGGAAAAGAGGAAATTATAATAAACGAGCGAAGTAACACTGCAGAAAATAATTTTGATATATTATAAAAAAAAAAGAAAGCAAAAAAGAAAAAAAATCACTTACTGTCGTTACTAAACTGTCTTTCCCCTTCCACAATACTCAAGCAAGAACACTATTTAAAACTGTATACTATATAAACGCTGCAGAAAGACGTTGTTAGCTTGGACCAAAATAAGAAAAACAAGTAAATATGGCAAAACATTAATAGTTTGCAAAAGCCTGGTTAGTGATTGCGAAGCATTTGGCATTTATTTCCTTGAAGAAGACTCCTGTATGATCACGTGTTCTTTATAATAGTCAAATAAGTATTTCGATTAGTTTTATATTACATTAACCATATTACTGCATCATAACATATCAGACGAGATTTCAACTGAAGTAAAATCTTTAGAAGTAGCAGCTCAGACATCCAAAAATATTCTGTTTAAACTATGTTTTATAAAAAAGAGAAATATAATTCATTTTATTTCATATCTTATTTAATCATGTTGTTTTCAATATTGTAATAGTCATGCCAATATTCCATAGATAATGTGAAGTCAACTTTGCCTTTCATCCTTTCGGGATGATAAAATAAGTATTAGTCAAGCTTTAAGGTCGATGTAATCGACTACCCCAATATTTCAGGCCTTCTGTCTATGCTAGGAGGGAATATTCCATATGACATTATTTAACTCTATAGTGAAATCAGTGTATAGGTATGTAGCTTACTGATAATTATAATACTTCACTGAATTTTACAAAGCTATTTTGCATTATTTAGTTTAAAACCAGATAGAATATTTTAGTTTTGGCCCAATTGTGAATACATAACTATCAAGCGTGATTTATATTAAAATTGTACGTATCACCGACATATATTAAGAAACATAGAAATTAGTAAACTTTATGAGATAGACGAAAGATGGAAGGGATACTGGGAGCTGGCCACGGATTTGGGAAGTCTAGCAATTTTTCCACTTATAAAAACAACAAAAAGACCAGACTTAGTCATATGGGACACAGAACAGAGAATAGGAATCTTGCTAGAACTGACAGTACCATGGGAAAAAAACATCGACAATGCAGAGAAACGAAAGGAGAAGAGATATGAAAAATTAATCGAAGAGTGCAGAGAACAAGGATGGACTGTCGAGTACTACCATCTGGCAGTGGGGGCTAGAGGCTTCATTGAAAGAAAAATGACAACGCTATTCAAGAGAAGATTTGCGTTTTCAAACTCGGAACTTAGAAAACTGATAAGGAGAATACAGGAGGCGGTCGAAAAAGCCAGCTTCTATATATGGCTGAAGCGGGAAGACCGAATATGGCTTGAAAGTCATAACAAGTCTAGGTGAGACAAGCTGACAGTGAAGTGGCTTCGCGCCCTCCATTGTCAGTTAAAGTTCAGACAGTGTCATGTGACAACTTGCTGGAGCTACTTGCTGGAGCCTAGCAGCGGGAAGTTTAGACAGTGTCATGTGACAACTTGCTGGTGCTGCCTACTGGACCCTAGCAGCGGGAAATTTAGACAGTGTCACGTGACAACTAGCTGGGGCTGCCTGCTGGAGCCTAGCAGCAGATATAAAAAGGGGAACTTGACACGACGATCAGTCGGACGCTGACACTCGTTGATGCTGCATCGAAGAGGCCAGGGAATAGAAGAAAGAAGACATGCACCCAACACCAGAGCTGAAGACACCTCCGAAAGGAGGGGCCCCGCCACGTCAAAACGGTAGAGGAGTAGGGGCCGAAACCGGACGTGGTTCCTCCTGATGATGTCTTCAGCTAACTGGATCCTATAAAGGAGCTGTTGTGGTAGCAGACCACGAAACATGGTTGAAATTCCTTCCTATACCAGCAGATAGCAATCGTCCTTCCTCTCTCTTGCTGAGTAAACTCAAAGAACCAGGAAGGTACTTTCTCTTTTTAGGCTGCAAAACTGCAGAACGTTCCGTTAAAGACATATATTCATCGTCTGAATGAGCATCCACCTCTGATCTACGAATTATATTCAGTTTATGAGAATTATCATCAGCTGAACTAGTTTCAATAAGTCCAGCAACGACGATTATACAGAAAATCAAACCAGCTTTGAACATGTTGATGATAGAAATTACAATCACACTCCACATTCAAACTTACGCTCGGTTTTTATATTAACTTCTCAATTCTCTGAGAAAAAACCCACATGTTATACTATTAGATGATTAATTCACATTTCCGTAGACTGAGTCAGCAAATTCAAAGATACACTAGATCATTCTACAATTGTACACGTGCAATACACTTTTATGTATTCATTTCTATCATTAATGAATTATACTAAATCACTGATCAATAATTACTTCACCTATTGACAATTTATCTAGTAATATTTTTTTATTCTAAGCACGCACATCAGAAAATTTAACTGTGATCTCCTTGCTAAATGTCTCAAGATTTCTCAATAATATATGCAATGTTTTTAAGGTGTTCACTTCATCAATTCGTTTTGCCGTATCCGACCCCTCTGATAGTATTATCTTTTCTCTCATTATTCCTCTGGGCGGCAAGTATTTTCTGCCATTCCCTCATTTAGTTTAAATGATATCAATGGAATTGAGCACATATAAACTACTCCGAAGTGTATCGGATTGCCTATTCCTGTTCTTAGGTAGTGGACATAATTTCACTCGCTTTGTCTCTATCCCATGGTCTTTGGTTAGTATAAAGCAGTCCCGTCCGTTGCCAGTCTTGCAACTAGGTATCTAGACATAACATAACACATCATTTATTTATTATTCTCTCTGTTTGTTTCAACCAATATAGTAAAAATGTCATTGACATTACCATCCTTTCTTTCATGATACTATAGTATAAAACATTCACATTCCTAGTGTTTTAGTGATATAATTTAGTAAAAAGATAAACCTTTGTATAAATGTCACTAATAACCCTGAAGTGAGAGGGTTACAGTTTTAGTGAAATCTCAGCAATTATCTGAGTTTCTAACCTTGAAAGGAGGAAAGCATAATCCTAAATTAGCTTCATGAACAATCTATTTTGACGGGTAAAACTAGTTTAATTTAGATCATTACAAAATATTCTCTCAATGAAACGATTTATTTTGTTATATTCATCTGGAATAACATTTAATCATGTAAGTCAATGATCAATGGCGTTCCAGTGTGACACTCACAGACTTTCACTCTAGTTTAAGTTTTTGCTTTTAGAGAAAACTAAAATAATGATGGCAGGTGTTTTACTAAACTTTTGGCTTCGATGTATGAACATTCAGTTTTACCAATTGGAGGCATTGTTAAAAAACATACATAGTGAAAGTTGCTAATATGAGTATGACAATGTTATTGAAAATGCCAAAATAACAAGAAAATAATAAATTTATATTTATCCTTACCCAAATATTATACAGTCTTGACTGTTGTTAATATGTAGACTATTTTGTTGTCGATGATTCGCTCGTTACTCTACATTATGTCATTTTCTACAATAAATGCACTACCTAATTTCACAAACATACATGTAAACATATATATATTGAAAATTACCAAAATATATGCATGTTTACACATGGGTGCACGATATAATAAACATATTGCATACATTTTCTAAAGGTATCTAAAGGAACAGCAGGTTTAGTTCATGCAAAAGCTGACTATTTACGAGATATTTGACATATGCTGCGCAAAAGTTACAAACATACATAATAAGCATTATTATTCGCATTCACTGAAAAAGTACCCCAAGAACAATATTTCTTGCAAAAACATAAGGAGGTTCCAATACACTTTGGACTTCTCAATTTTCAATATGTAATTTCAACTTATTTATGATTTTGTTCTGCTTAAATCAAGAAACACAGGCGTGAAGTGTAATAAGTATATAGACCAATTGACAGTGAAATAAATGTATATACAAATAGAAATAGCGTATTAAATATGCATTCATGACACTTAGCTTATGATGTATATTGATTAGAATAACCATTTAAGAAAAGGAATAACTTAATTGGTTCATCTGATTTTGTGACCTTAAAAATCATTACTTAAGCACAGTAAGACGAAGACAACAATAAACGTTCGAATACAAACAAATAAAGAGAACCACTCCATTCTCCAGTCAGTAATGGAGCTGGTGTCGAATAATTTTGAAAGTAAATAATATAAGAAGAAATTCAACATCTTGAGGTTGTGTTACTCACTAACACACACACACACACACACACACACACACACACACATATATATATATATATATATATATATATATATATATATATATATATATATATATACATACATACATACATACATACAGACATACATATTGTTGTGCCTAGGGAGAGTCATTATGCCAATATTATTAACACACACACTAGTTCAATTCCACTCGTTTTTTATTAGTCAGGGTTAAATATCCAACTAACTAATCGATTGTTTGTTTAACTTGGTTAATCAGCAAGTCGTTTGTTTTGTTTTGTTTTTGATAGTTTCTTTTTGCGAAATCTCTTTCGTTCCTATATGCAACCTTTTCAATGACTTTTCTCTTAGTCCATTACGGAGGCCGGGTTTTGTTTGTCTAAGATCTTGTTGTGTGCATGTGTGCGTGTCAGTGTGCGCATGAGCTTGTGTATGTATGTATGTATGCGTTGTGTCGACGCCCCCAGGCGAAGAAGTAGGATCTCCTAAGACATATAAATAGAGGTAGTCTGGCCGTGGTAGGGGTGTTGAGTAGCAGTTTTCCGAGTCGTTCGTATTTTGATTGTTTCACCGAAAGGTTGGTTGTTTTGCGTTGCTTGCTGTTGTTATTGTTGTAAATTGTGTTTGCTTGTTCCCGTTAGGGTAACTTTGTTATTATTTTATTTGTACTGTGAACTGTGAACTCTGTTGGTGTTAAACCAAACTATTATCTCTCCGTTAGACGGAATTGTGTTGTGTTAAAAAAAAAGAAGAAAAAAAAGGAAATGGCTTCTATGGAGGTCCAAAATAATATAAATTTTGCAGCGTCCGTCGGCGGTCGTGAAATGATTCAATTTAAAATTGAGGAAATACAGACTTTTTACGGGATGATAACAGAAAAAGATGGTGAAGCTAAGATCTCACCTCCAAGGCAGATTTTCTGTGTGTGTGTGTGTGTATGTTTGAAATTCATACATTTACACAATTCCAAATTTCTTGGATTAAAGAATCGCAATTAATATTCTAAATACAATTTGTTAGGTCACTGCGTCATTTTTTCACTCAAAGAAATTCCTAATAACGAATAAAATCCATAAAACTACACAAGTAAACATTTTCTCCCTAATAAAATCTAATTTCCTCTTTCTAATACAAATCCTTTCAACTCCTACTTTCTCTTATGAACCTTTACGAACAATCCAACAACAAATACAAAAAGAATGGAAGGAGAAACACTGACAGTAAAAGAAAACCATTTCAGTATCAAAACTGAAACAATCACATTTCGATACTGTAATGACAGTTTCACTTTAATGGTCTCATTTTAATACTACATACATACCTCATTCTAATTGGCGGGAATTGTAAGTTATTTCTAACTCGTCCTTCACCATGATAACAACAGAAAAAAAATAGTCACACATCTTTTTCAAATACGATCGACAAACATTTATTCCCTACAAACTATGAGTTTTTTGGAAAATCTTTTCGTAAATCTTGAGATTAACACCTGCACGATTACCTACCTAACCCTAAAACCCCAACTCTAACACTGTAGTGAAAATCGTGCGGGTGTTAATCTGAAAATTTAACAATCTTTTTTAAAACACTTTTACTTACTAACATTTTTTTATTTAGTGTGTGTGTGTGTGTGTGTGTGTGTGTGTGTGTGTGTGTGTGTGTGTGTGTGTATGTGTTGCCCATCTTAATATATAATGCTGAAATTCTGTATCTGTGTGAAGCCTTTTTAAAAGTTTATAGAAATCCACATTTTCCACTTTTTCGTCCTAACCCTCACACTAGTGAAAATCGTGCTGGTGTTAATCTGAAAATCTAACAATCTTTTTTAAAACACTTTTACTTACTAACATTTTTTTTATTTAGTGTGTGCGTGTGTGTGCGTGTTGCCCATATATATATATACACTTAAGACTTAGTTGTGGGTTGGGAGTTTGATCGGCAGACGTCATTATTATTATTTTTATTATTATTATTATTATTATTATTATTATTATTATTATTATTATTATTATTATTATTATTATCATTTTAAATTTTTCCCACAAGGGCGGCTTCGGGCAGGTGGAGAATAGTCGATTATATCGACCCCTGTGTCCAACTGGTACTTATTTTTTAGACCCCGAAAGGATGAAAGGCAAAGTCGACTTCGGCGGAATTTGAACTCAGAACGTACATATGGGTACAAACCTCCCGTCGCTACACTGATTCTGCAGCACAGGGTTGAGTGTGAAAACCAACTTTAAAGTGTAAATATAGATGTTTTTGAATACACACTCATACATGTTGTTGTTGTTGGCACTCCGTCGCTTACGACGTCGAGGGTTCCAGTTGATCCGATCAACGGAACAGCCTGCTCGTGAAATTAACGTGCAAGTGGCTGAGCACTCCACAGACACATGTACCCTTAACGTAGTTCTCGGGGATATTCAGCGCGACACAGTGTGACAAGGCTAATCCTTTGAATTACAGGTACAACAGAAACAGGAAGAAAGAGTGAGAGAAAGTTGTGGTGAAAGAGTACAGCAGGGTTCGCCACCATCTCCTGCCGGAGACTCGTGGAGCTTTAGGTGTTTTCGCTCAATAAACACTCAAAACGCCTGGTCTGGGAATCGAAACCGCGATCCTATGACCGCGAGTCCGCTGCCCTAACCACTGGGCCATTGCGCCTCCACTATACACTCACTCATACATACATACGTACAAATACACACATATATACAAATAAGCACATACATACAAATACCTGTCAGTCTCTTCCAAATACGATCGACAGTCAAACATTTATTCCTTACAAACTGAATTTTCTTAATATCTTTGTTAAAACGCATTTACTTACGACCATATATATATACACACAGAATGCACATTAATACACACATTCATACAAATATCTATCATTCTTTTTTATTTATTTAGTGTGTGTGTGTGTGTGTGTGTGTGTGTGTGTGTGTGTGTTGCCCATCTTAATATATAATGCTGAAGTTCTTTATCTGTGTGAAGCCTTTTAAAAAGATTATAGAAATCCACATTTTCCACGTTTTCGTACAAATTTTTACATCAATGGAATTTTCTCGATGTGAACTTTCCAGTGCAGTAATTAGATTTTTTAAATTCCGTTTACTTTGTGTGATTTAAGGGAGATTTGGCTGTTGTTTCTAGCAACTTTTATATTTCTTCCCTTCTACCTGTACCGGCGTTCTTACACATCGATCACGCGCTCAACATATAATATACAGAGTAAGAGAGAGAGAGAAAGTGATACATACAAAGTCATAGATTAACTTGCTTTAAGACTATTCTTTCCTTCTACCTTTTCACTCTTACTTCGTTCTTCTTCTTCTCTTCCATTTAATAGCTTTCTTCTATTCTCCTACCTCTAACATATTTTTCATAACATAGAAATGTAAAAACACACAACCACACATACGTGGTCTGTGACAACAACATACACATAAACACATCAACATTATAGATATAAGATTTAGTTTCTGTGTGTTTCTTATATAAACATGCGCACGCATTGCTATTTTATAACTGTCTTCCGTTCTCCCTTCTTCTCTTTCTCTTTCTTCATTTCTCCCGTTCTCTATTCCTTTCTTCCACCTCTCTCTTTTCCTCTCTCCCTCTTCTATCTCGTTCTCTCAGACGCATACACGCGCACGTACACACAAGCATTCACTACAAGATAACTCATGTTCGTCAATGTTTTGTAAATATACAAACTACGGAGTTTATGGACAACACATTGCAAATCAGTGAACTTATTACAAATGTGAGTAATTTTTCAGATTAACACTCGCACGATTTTTACTAGGATGTTAGGATTACGGTTTTTGGGTCAGGGTTAGGGTTTTAGGGTTAGGGTTATGGTTACGATGAGGGTTAGTGTTATGGTTACGGTTTTAGGGTCAGGGTTAGGGTTTAAGGATTACGGTTACGTAATCGTGCAGGTGTTAATCTGAAAAATTACCGAAATGTGAAAACTACCGACCCTGCCAACTATTATAACTTTTGTTGTTCTCTTTAATATGTACATAGATTATGCCTCCAAACAAGACAACTTGCTGGGGAAAGAAAGCAACCGGTTTAAAAAGACAGCAACAGACTGCGTCAATTCAACACATTCCAGAAGCTACTTTGAACATAATGCAAAATGGTGCATCAAGATCTACTGCCCAATCTGATAAATTCTGGTAGAACTGTGTAGCAAAAGATCACCAGCAATTGCTTCATCAGAAATTGCCGTCCTACCTCCTGCGAAAAGGAATTACCCTGCTGTGTATAATCAAGGCAGCGCAAAAAGTTGTTTTGCACAAGCATTTCTATAGCCAATTAGACGGATGAAATTTACGTACGCTTAATAATGTTACGTAAAACAGCCTTCAGACTTTCCGTATTAATTTCATCGTCTTTTGAATTATGAACATATTTACATCATAAGGGTTTTTTCGTTGTAAGGCTTTCTTTTTTAGCTTATTTTCACCAAGCAAGACTTATTGTAGATGGCATAATAAGTCACACCCGGACAACGTCGGGTTATACTGCTAGTTAGACAATAAAAGAAATTGTTGAGTAGCAGTTTTGGAATTTGAGTTGAGTTGTCGATAACGGAGAGTTTTTGAAGTGAGTTGCAACGTTGAATATTTTTTGTTGAAAAATTGATTCTTAATTATTGCTTTTGATTGTTGATATCGTTCGTTGGTTTTTCTCTCTTCCCATTGCGGGAAAATGGAGAAAGCGCCGGTGGGTGGCCAGAGTTATGCGGCCGCAACTGAAAGAGGAACAGAGGAAGGAAAACTAGAAACAATTGAAATTAAGGTGGAGCCGAAGAAAATGAAAGAATGTGAGAAGTTGCTGGCGAAAGTCGGAGACACGTTGAAATTGACACCGCCTGCGGAGCTGATAAGCGGTGTAAGAAAAAGAGCTGTGGTATTTAAAACCATGAAAATCGCAACAAGGAAGATAGAGCTCGCGACAGTAGAAGAGATTGAGGAATGCTTGAAAAGTATCGGGAAAGGAACAACATTTATAACAAGAGGAAGAAAGTATGCCACCGTGGAGGTGCACTTTGCAACAGAAGTAGAAGCAATTAAGAACTCCACGGAGGCTATACGATCGGAGGAATGGGTGTTGTTGCCGTCGTACTGTGGCAAACGTGTGGCTAGAGTGCGAGTAGGCAAAGTACCCCCAGAGCGAGAAGAAGCATGACTGATAACAGCAATAATGTTCAATATGAAGGAAGAGGCCAAGATATTGAAGGCCACAAAAACACAAAGTGTTGATTACTGGGGATATAGAATTGAACTTACTATCCAGGCAACGGTGGAAGATTTAAATAGAATCGATGAGGAGATGGTGCTACCCGACGACTTAAGATTGAGAGTCAAAGTGGAGGGCAGGCCGCCTATATGTTTTGCATGTGGCGAGAAAGGCCACATGAAGGCGAGATACCCACCGAGAGAACCGACAGAAAAGCAGGAGAGCACGAACCAGGTATTACAGGTAGAGATGGAGGAAAATACAACGGAGGAGGGATTCACGGTGGTGGAAAGAAACAGAAGGAGAAGTGGAAGAGCGAGCCCGCAACCAGAGAACCAGAAAAAGAAGAAAGAAGAGGTGGAAAAGAAAGCTGTGACCGGAAGGAAGGCAGACGAAGAGGTGATGGAGAAAGAAAGAGAGAAGGCAATTAAAAAGGTGGATTTACAGAAGGAGGAAACAGTGCTAATGACACCGGTTGTCCCAGCGAAGGCAAAAGATTCGGAAGTGCAAATGTGCGAGGGTGAAATGGAGAGATTGTTTAGAGTTGAAGAGGGAAAGACACCAGTAGTGGAAGAGGAAAAGAAAAAACCAAGAAGAGGAAAAAACAAATGGAATTTTGTGACATATTCAA
>NC_142929.1:68505744-68558244 GCF_046866305.1 Octopus bimaculoides | reverse complement strand
TAATTAGAGGAGAGTGAAACCTGTTGTTAATAATAACCTCGGATAAAAGCATAGTAAAAATAGACATAAGGTTTTGTGTGAAAAATAAAGATCCACTAATAATAAGAAATGTAAAATATAATTTTATATTAACCATATATAAAAGATACAAAATGTGGAAATGGGTGGATATATATTATAATAATCTGTAGGGTTATTATAATTATAATTATTTCTTATTATAGGTTATAGATGGTCAACTCTCGAGAGAGGACTTTAAGAAGGATAGATTAAATAACACTTGATTAAATTGGCTATATAAATATTATTAGGGGTAAAAGCAAGATAAATTTCATTATATTAAAGTTATGGCAACTAAATGGTGTAATATTTCCGATGGGTTACAATGATTCAAAACCAAAGTCAAGGGATGAATAACTTGATCCATGTCGGTCAGCCACAGTATTTAATAGAAAGTCAGGTTAGCATCTCACAAGTATAGTCAATAAGCTAAGGGTATGATAAGATACTGTTAGGAATAAGATGGTTATAAATAAATTAAAATAAATTTTTAGAATATGAAAATAAAAAAATTAATAAAGGTATGCTATGCCCGGGTTGTGAGTTTAGATTATTTGCTATGTAAAATATTTTGGGTTTGATCCACAAATTTCTAAACACGATGGACAATGTAAAGTTATGAATTAACTAGGTGGGGAATAATTAGTTAGACAGAAAAGTCATCAAGATGTAAAGGTGTGAAAGAATTACGTAGAGAAAAAAATATCTAGACAGACATGTTATCTAGACATAAAGTTTAGCTATTCAGGGTTAGACAGAAGTGATCGTAGGGACTAAATGGTCACGAGACCATATTACTAATCAGGTCTTAATATTAAATAGAATAAGTTGTAATGGATGGGGTACAGGGTGTAATGATGTCACCAAAGGGACGGTAGTTGTTATTTATTATGTACAGCTCCTAAAGTAAATGTACGAGTGACCTCATGAACAAACGAAACCCTAAAATCCAGTTTATTATTAAGTTGTCTTCATCTCTATATTTAAATATTTCATACATCACCATGCAACATAGTCTACACCCATATCGACCATATGTGTTTGATTGGGCTCTACGCATTGCATCCGGTTTTATGCTAAATTTAATATTATTATCCTTGGGTTCCCAGATTTTTGTAGATAAGGACGAGTTACTAGCCTTATGTCTAATTCCAAAAGATGAGATGTGGTTATGCAATTTTTTTAAAAATATCTACAGAGCACCTGATGTAAATATAGTAATTTGTATCCGTCGTAACTGTAAATTTATATATTACATTCTTAATTAAACATCTGCTTCTGGCGGACAATAGGACCTTTCTCTATAATTGAAGTTGCATTTTATTATTACATGTTTTTACCTTCGTATTACTTATAAGCATAGAACCATAATCAGGGATACTATTAAAGTTCATAGAGTTATTATCAAGGATTATGTCGCCACTACTTTGGTTACTATAATTGGTATTATTAGTTATACTAATCCACCGGTCATGGTTTGTACCGCTAGTTGTTATGCAATCAACGTATATGTGTTGAATGTGGGATAAAGCGGGTCTACCTGGTCTACATTACCAGTGGCTGAAGCGGGGTTAGCGGCGTGTTTATAAGAGCAAGAGTCTGATCTAGTCAAAGATACGTCATAACCTAGGCTAGTTTATGGGTGAAAGTTCTCGGCTCTCCCTACATTATTCACAGCCACATCTTGTTTACAACTATTATTCGTAATACCCACATTGATACGCGTAGACAAATTATGTTTATTAGATCTAAAATTTACAAACAAATCATTAGTTAAAGGGTTACAAGGATCTTTAGTCCCGATGATATTTACATCATTCAAATTATCAAAGTTGTTATTAGGGGCTTGATTACTATTACTACTATCATTATCAATCCCACAGGCTATTGTTATATTTTTCCTATTCAGACCATCTGTTATGGTACCCAGATTCGGAAGAGTAGAATACAAGACTCTGATTTTAATGCACTACGTCCCAAGGATGGTCATGCACTATGACATTTTGCTCACAGCTCCTGCGTAAATGGACATAAATGGATATAGTCTTTTTTATGGAGGGTCTTCCATACTTTTTGAATTTTTTTATAAAAGTGAAATAATTTTGTCTATTTATTTATTTCGACTGACCAAATACGACGTCTATTGAATTGACTAGGAACACTGTAAGCAATGAATATCCAATATCAAACAATCTTAATCTCAATATTTAAATTGAATTACACTTTGGCAAGCTTAACTTTATCTATACTCAGTTACTTGAAAGGCGATTTCCCTGCCCTTTCTTATACTATATGTATGTATGTACGTATGTATGTACGCATGTATGTATGTATGTATGTATGTATGTATGTATGTATGTATATATATATATATATATATATATATATATATATATATATATATATATATATATATTACTAGCAGAGATACCCGGCGCTGCTTGTGTTACATGCAATGGAAGAATTAAACTTTTCTGTAATATTTCCTGTAATGAACTGGAATACCTATGATTCGAATTTCATCAAAATTTCAGATGAGAGTTCTTTCCCTCTTTACACACCATAAAAAAATTCTAATCATGACACACGTATCCCATACCACTGATCTTTATGCACAGAATCCAAAATTCCTCTCCTATGGAACCTGTTAAAAGGATTTTTCTCCTGAAAAATGGAGGTCAAGGAACTCTAAAATGTGGGAGTTAAGGCCCTTATTGGGGGTGGGTGTCTTAATGTCAACCAGAGAAGTTGAATTGTTGAGAATCTTTTTGTCTCGGGTTTTATATCTATTGTTCGAATTTATTTGAAATAGGAAATATATGTATGTTCACTGGGTTTGTAAAAGAAAGCAAAGCTACAGGAAACCAAAAGACAAATGATCACAATAAGCAGTCAGCTAGCCTACCCTAGTCGTTACTACACCCCAATGTAGAATTCCTCACCATACAGGTGACAGGCACAGCGGTAAGATGCATTACGGATCTATAGCAATTGGAGCGGCGTGACCCAACTGAAATAAACATTAACAACTGTGAGACGTGAGGGCTAAGGGGAAATGAAAGTGTCACCTCTTGAGTTTGCAACTGACCACTATACCGATTGGTAACTGGACAGAATAAATTTACAATCTATAAATATATTTGAATAACCGTCACTCATCTGGGAAGGCCTTGAAATCAGTGTTACCACCTGGGGACTATGTGTGAACCAGTGATAATAGAAAGACTCAAAGGAGGTCTGCAAGGAAATAACTTTACTCAACATTTTGCAACTGAATCAGTGGAGGCAAGGATGCCTCTCATTTACTCTATAAAGTATGCACCACATTGCAGAAATCACAATGTAAGTATATCTCAAAGAAAACTCTTACACTGTTGTCCCATTGAATTACAAATAACGCTCATCTTTTGGGCTCGGGAACCCTACAGCTTCCAAGAGTAGAACTGTATTCGTCTTTGCTTAGCTAAAATGACTAAATTGTGGGTGCTAAATCCCCATGAAAGGTCTTTGTAACTTCTAAGAAGATGAAATTTTAGAAATATTGCTTTATTTTTGTCTAATATCTTTGGTTAAAATTTCATCAACAGGAAAAATATATGAATTTTCATGTGGGTTATGGCCCTTATGCCTAAAATATAATTACCAAATTTTATAAAGATCCATTCAGTACTTTTTCCCTAATTTTGGATCATAAAAAATGACTAAAATTTGGGACTTAAGGCCCCCATTAGGGGGTCTTAGAATCCTCATGAGAAGTGGAAAGTTTGAGAATACATCTTGATGTGTGTCAATTACCCATGTTTGAAATTTCATCAACATCGAAAATTTATGAATTTTCATGGGGGTTCTGCCCCCTTTAAGCCATCTCAAATTCAAACTCAACATACTGCATTATACCTACCCTTATGCGTTGAATACAAGTTCCAAATATCATAAGGATTCATTCAGTAATTTTGGTCCATGAAATTGTATGAAACATTTGTGAAGATGTATATATATATATATAATTTAGAGAAAAGAACCAAAGTTCACGAACTCATCCATGAAAATCCACAGTCACATATAGAAAAATTTTATAAGTAAATACATTAAAAAGAACTATAATAAAATACAAAGTAATAATCATAAAATAATAAAACGATTACACGTGTTTCATAACTAAATTTTCATATAGAAAATAAAATATAATCAAATCGATTAAATCGATCGAAAATCAATTCTATTCAAAAATATAGCTAATATTCAGGTCAAAATACAACACTAATAATAATAAAATGAATGTATATATATCAACCAACAATAAATAACAAATGAATCTATATAAAAATACTAACTATATCAAGATAGAAAAATAATATAATTAAAAATAAATGTAATACTTATTTCTTATCGAATACTTATCGAAAATTATAAACTTGACATTATTAACTTTACGTTTATTAAAATATAAACTAACAGAAATATTAAATGCAAAGCTTATCTTAACGAATCTTTCATTTAAAATACAATTTAAACGAAGTTTTAGTTTAAACTAAAATTATAAACGTTATATTATTAACTTTACGTTTATTATAATATAAACTAACAAAAATTAATTTCTATAAAAATAATTATATCACCAAAAAGTAAAAGAAAAGCATCTAACAAAATTATTGAAAAGAAATGCAAAACTTATCTAATCGAATCTTTAGTTTAAATAAAATTTTAAATGTCATACTATTAACTTAACTTTAATTAGAATATTAACTAATAATAAATGAAATTATATAAAAATACTTATTTTACCAATAAAACAAAAAGAAATATTAAACAATATTATTGAAAATAAATGCAACACTAATCTAATCGTTTTGGTTTAAACTAAAATGTTAAACATTATACTATTAACTTAGTGTTAACTAGGATATCAGCTAACATTAAATATCAAGTGAATTTATATAAAAATACTTATTTTACCAATAAAGAGAGATAAGCCTTTAACAATATTATTGAAAATAAAAGCAATACTTATGTCAACGAAGCTATAGTTTAAACTGAAATTTTAAACATTATACTATTAACTAAGCGTTTATCAGAACGCTTAGTTAATAGGATATGGCGTAAAGAAAAAGAATACAATAAAGAAATATATAAACATGAATGAAAGTTTTATAAAATCATGAATGAAAATTAAAATGTATATAACTTAAACCATAATAAAACAATTAACTATATCGTAAACATTTTATGGAAATTTAAAATCTAAGTAATTATAGAGTCTAAACATTATAGAGACTAAGATACATAAATTATATAATATATATCAAATAAGCTAAAACACTACAATTAAATTAATTAATTAAAATATTTATATTATTAATTTTATACAAAATCATAGTGTCATTAAAATATTAATTCATTAAAATCACTAAAAATATTTACGTACTAATAATTACACAATTAATAATATAAATTATAATTACAACAATTAGTAAAGTAGGAATAGTATACACACACACACACACACACACATATATATATATACATACACATACTGACATACACACACACATATATATACATATATATATACACACATACACACACACACGCACAAACACACACACATATATATATACATAGTTAGCTAAACTTATTATATAGATAATGTAATTTATGTCTACATTTAATTTTACGTTCATCAAGAGAATTAACAAAGTTTTATTATTATTTAATAATATCTCCTTAAATTCATTAGTACACAACTTACAAAAATTAATACCTATACTATCGGATTTCGCCTTACAAGCTATCTCCCAATGTAAAATGTACTTAATACTTTAGATTTAAGTTCCCAAATATATTTACTAAGGCCAGTAGAATCAATCAAATTTCTATTCTTAAAGGAATGTATGTGTTGAGCCACCTGTAATTTAATTTTATTAGAAGTCGATACTATGTAAAACTTATTTAAATTATAACCATTACGTTTATTCCCGTCCATTAAAGTCACTATACATTTATACACAACATCCTTCAAATTACATTTATTATTAAATTTACATTTAGTCTTATCTCTACATGTACAATTAATTATATCATGGTCCTCATTATTATTATTATTAGAATAAGAATATTATTAGAATAAGAGACGAGGGGTAAATGTGTGGGGGTTGGAGTGTTGGGAAAGATGAGGGGAAAGCGTTTCAGGGAGGGATGGGTGGGGGTAGTAGCATCTGGTGTGACGGAATGGAGGAGCGAGTGGAGTTTACGTGGTTTAGTGCGAGCGAGAAATTCATGGAAGAGATGATTTAAATGGATTATGTAGCGTAGAATATAGAGAGGAAGGTGAAAGAGAGGAGAAAAAGATGGAATAAGAGAAAGGGAGAAGGTGGTTGATGGTGTGTATTTTGAAGAGATTGGAACGAATGGTAGCACGCATAAGGTGGTAGGAAGTAGTACGGAGTATGGGTAGGACGGCTGAAGCACAGTGGAAAGTGGGGTGGAAATGGAGGCGGAAACCTTTGGGGATGAGGCAGAGGTGAAGGCAGCGACTGAGAGATGAAACGTGACTAGAGATCTGTGTCTTTTTGAAAATTAGTAGGGAAAGATTAATAGAAGGTTGAAAGTAGCGGAAAGGAGGTGCGGAAAGATATTTCTTTAGGCGGTGGTGAAGGTGAAGGAGAAAAGATTTGTAATCGGGCATGATTGAAAAAAGGAGAAAAAAGTGTAGGGGGGAGGGAGAAAGGCAAGGTAATGACGTACAGAGTATAAAAGTTGGAATTTCACAGAAAATAAAGTAAATCTCAGTTCATTTCAAAGCTATTCTGCGTTCGAGGTTTACTTTATTTTCTGTAAAATACCAATTCACTCGGTGCTTCTAAATCTGTTTATAAAAATGTTCTCTCATTCTATTGTTTAACATTATGTTAAACGGTAATTCGTTAACACCCCGGGTGAAAAGCCTAGCGGTATTTCGTCTGCCGTTACGTTCGTCCCCGAGATCGAAGCGTCTTCGACACCGGGAAATACGGTATATATACACACACACACACACACACACACACATATATATATATATATATATATATATATATATATATATATATATATATATATATATATATATATATATATATATATATATATATATATATATATAAGGAAAATGAGACAAGGTAGAAAATATCAAAGAACATTTTAGTAAGGTTTCAGTCTTTGCGAATTTTTCAACTTAGAGTAAAGTATGAAAAATAATTAAATCGTGGAAAATTTAACTGGAATGTTTTTTTTAAAATATTTCCATAGTTTTCAAATGCAAGGGACATATTCCTTTTTTTGTTTCTCTCTCTGTCTGTCTCTCTCTCTCTCTCTCTCTCTCTCTCTCTCTCTCTCTCTCTCTCTCTCTCTCTCTCTCTTTCACTATTAAAAAGGCTTGGTAGCAGGTAGTAGGTAATAGCAGTCCTAAAATAATATTTGTTATGAGTTCTTGGTTTTGATTGTTTAAGCAGCAGTAGTAGCCGAGGATTATGTGCTGTAAGGATGTCATCAGCAGCACTGGCTTCAAACACTCCAGCAATGAAGACATTACAGAGGATCAAACCCACTTTAAACCTAAAAACGATGTTAAGCTTGTGCAGAGAAGGGCTCACCGACAAGGAATGCGATCATATGACTAACTTCAAAAGTAAATCCAGTCAATTCTACAGTATTCCTAAAATACACAAAAGCGAGAAAATAAGTAACGCATGCAGGATAGCCACAGACATAATAGTCCCTACTCATAATGACCTCAAGTTAAGACCTGTAATAGCAGGCCCCGCATGCGAAAACCACCGCCTAAGTAACTTTTTAGATACCCTCTTAAAACCATTCCTCAAGCATATCAAAAGCTACATAAGAGACGACCTAGATATGCTCAATCGCCTCCCTAAAACAATAAACAAAACACCCTACTAGTATCCTACGTTGTAGTTAAGCTCTATTCTAATTTTCTCCACAGCCTCAGAATAAAGGCAATTCAGTTCTAGCTAGAAAATTACACCAATGAACTCCCACATCGCATCAAAAAAGAATTTGTAATAGAAGGGCTAAAATTCATCTTGGAGAATAACTACTTTTTCTTGAAAGACAACTTCTATCACGAAAATCGGGGACTGCGATGGGTACAAGAATGGTCCCCTCCTTTACTAACCTAATCATGGGATATCGAGAAATCAGCCTTTATCGTAAGGTGCTAGAAAACTACGACAACTCATTCTCTCTCTACATAGAAAATAACTGAAAGAGGCATCTGGATGACTGTTTCATTCTTTGGCATGAAAGTATAGAGAGACTAAAAGAATTTCAAGCACTTACAAATGGACTTGATATAAACATTCAATTTACGATGGAATATAGCCATCAACAACTTCCATTCTTCAACATCCTCATTAAGAAATCCAACAATAAAATAGAAACAGATATATACTATAAGCCCACGGACTCCAAGCAATATCTCCAAGCAATATCTGCCTTCCCAGATACACTAAAATGAATATCCCTTTCAACATAGCAAAAAGGATTTGTACTATAGTTTCTAATACAAGCACCAGGAACACACGATTAGATGAACTAAAGGATACACTCATTACCAGGAACTACCCACCATCACTAATTGATATAAGATTTGAACGTACCCTACAACTCAACATCCACCAACTCAGATATCCAAAACTAAAGAAGGATTTACAACCAAAAGCCCTACCATGTATCTCTACACACAACCTCTTTAACAACGAAGCCTTCGACACAATCCTCCAGAACATTCCCCTACTAAAAAGGGACCACAGAATGAATTTAATCCTCCAAACGCACACCATCATAAAGAGCAAAAGACAACCCAAATCTATGAAAAGTCTCCTAACACAAGCCCAAGTACACTCAACAACACTGAAGCCGCCAGTAAAAAATGCGGAAGATCTAACTGTGGTATATGCGTCAACCTAATTGAGGGATCGGAGTTCTCTTTCAAAGAGGGTCAAGTTTTACAATGAAAATTTTTCCCTTCTATAAATTCAGGGACGATGCAACCTGTAGTCAGCGCATTAGCAAAGAGTCATATTTTATCACGAATGCGTCCACCATAAATGACATTACAACAAGGGCCTTAGAATAATACCCTCGCAAATATTAGAAATGATATATTCAGAACGGTCACTTCCAGAACGGTCACTACTATTACAACCACAGCAGGTCACTTTCAGTCACTTGACCATTTAAGTGGATTCCACCAACATCCTACTACTGTCATACCACTCTCGTATTCTTCTTCTTCTTCTTCTTCTTCTTCTTCTTCTTCTTCTTCTTCTTCTTCTTCTTCTTCTTCTTCTTCTTCTTCTTCTTCTTCTTCTTCTTCGCTGATTCCTTCCTCGGCTACTACTTCTGCTTAAACAATCAAAACCAAGAACTCACATCAAATATTCTTTTAGGACTCATACTACCTGCTACCAAACCTTCATAAGAGTAAAAACGAGAGAGAGAGAGAGAGAGAGAGAGAGAGAGAGAGAGAGAGAGAGAGAGAGAGAGAGAGAGAGAGAGAACAGACAGACAGAAAAAGGAAAATGTCCCTTGCGTTTGAAAACTATGGAAATATTTTTAAAAAACATTTCACTTAATTTTTCCACGATTTAATTGATTTTCATGCTTTACTCTAAGTTGAAGAAGTCGCAAAGACTGAAACCGGTACTAAAATGTCCTTCATGATAAAGTTATTTTAGCATTTTCTACCATGTAATCAAGCCTAAGCTGGTGTGCAATCGACGTTTTACTTATCCCATCAATCATTTCTTTACAGTCAAAGCTATCTTGGTATTTTCTTAACAGCCTCTGCATTGTTCCTTTCGGCTCCTCTGCTCATTTCTGTAATTTATAACATTGCTTGAAACCTGAGATTATGAACAATTTCTTGCATTTTTATTGTGGAATAAAAAAAAAATGTAGAAAAAGAATATTTATGATTGTTTCCAGATTGCACTCACAAACTATAGGTCAACGAGAGATCACCGTGAAAGAGAACTGGGATCGAACTTAGAAACATGAAATAACGAATTATAGCTATTAACAGTGCTGAATGTTTTGAAATGTTTCCAAATTCTCCGTGTCCATATTAAGATGTTATTATTCAAGAATATAATCAATAAGTCAATAGTTTTGAGAAATAATTAAGGATAAGTGATTTTAATTGTGGAGTGGTCGTGTGTATCGTTGAAATTGCTTACATAGCGTTTGAAATTGCTTACACAGCGTTTGAAATTGCTTACACAGCGTCAAAACACGTGTATAACCATATGCCATGTGACAGTAGTATCTCACAAAATTTGAGAAGAAAATTCTATAAAACCTGAGAAATCCCTAATAAGCCATACAGATTCTGATTGTGATTTTTATATTCAACATGATTAAAGCAGGTTTGATCCTCTGTAGTATCTTCATTGCTGGAGTGCTTGAAGCCAGCTCTGCTGATGACATACTTACAACAGATAATTTGATTAAAAGATCTGAAGTTAAACCTCATTCAGCCTCAGAGTTCGTAGGCTTAATGGGACGTTCAGAAGATTTGACACGACGATTAATTCAACATCCTGGTTCTATGTCTGAAACAAGTAAGAGAGCTCCAAAGAAAAATGGTAAAACTTTAATTACTATTATTGGTTTTAGTGTTTACAATTAATTTCTTTGATATATATCTAATATCGTTTGAGTAATAATGTTATAAGCAAAGTAATATTGTTTCTTAAAATATATTAAATGATTATCAACATGAATATCAGCAAAATATAAACTGATTATTAATATGAAGTCGATTAGAACGTCATTCCGGTAGAACTGTTAGCACGCCAGGCAAGATACTTAGTGGTATTTCGTCCGTTTTTACTTTCTGGGTTCAAATTCCACCAATGCTAATTTTGTATTTCTTACTTTTGGGCTCGATAAAATAAGTATCAGTCAAACAGAGGCGTCGATATAAACTACTGAACCCCTCCCTGAAATGTGTAGTTTGATTAATAGATTTAATGTTAAATCTCCTTCATCTTCATATATATACATATATATTATTTTGACTGTAATTAGCTTCATGTTTAGGAGGCTATGATTTGTAAAGTTTTAAATACGTCATAGGGACTGGGAAAAGATCTACTCAAGGCCACTGTCATTATTTATCTTAATAAATTAAAGTCATTTTCAAATGTTACTCTTTAATGTAATATGCTATAGCATAAGCATTTCTTTTCTTACAGGACGTCGTCCATATATTCTTAAGAAATGAATGTTAGCAAAATATTTCAGGTACTGTACTTCTTACATTTAATAACTGTGCATTTTTTTACATTCCTCTTCTCAGAGTACATATAAACACGTTTTATTTTATATCGTTGCTATTATGTTAAACTGTCGTATGTCCAAATTTGGCCAAATGCATTTTTTTTTATTCAATATTTAATTTTGCTCAGGAGATGAGCTGGCAGAAACGTTAGCACACCGGGAGAAATGCTTAGCGGTATTTCGTCTGCCGCTACGTTCTGAGTTCAAATTCCGCCGAGGTCGACTTTGCCTTTCATCCTTTCGGGGTCGATTAAATAAGTACCAGTTACGCACTTGGGTCGATATGTAATCAACTTAATCCGTTTGTCTGTCCTTGTTTGTTCCCTCTGTGTGTAGCCCCTTGTGGGCAGTAAAGAAATAAGAAATGTTAGCACGCCTTGCGAAATGCTTAGCGGTATTTCGTCTATCTTTATGTTCTGAGTTTAAATTCGACTGCGGTCGACTTTGCCTTTCATCCTTTTGGGGTCGATAAATTAAGTACCAGTTGCGTACTGGGGTCGATCTAATCGACTGGCCCCCTCCTCCAAAATTTCGGGCCTTGTGGCTAGAGTAGAAAAGAATATTTACTTTTGCTTGTAAGAGCCGATTTTTTTGGTCAAACTATCGTATCTCCAGCTGTATCAGATGCCAAGATATGAAAATTTAACTCTTTATTCGCCACTAGAGGGACAATACAGAGCAGATAAGAACAATTAGCGCTCTACAAAAGGGTTGAATGGGTGGATGGAAGAATAATATGAAAAGAAATAACAAAATAAAAATTAGACATAGCACAATGATGAGACAACAAGATGAAATGTTGGGTATGGAGACCCCACAAGCCACGACCTAGCACTGCTCTCACACAGGAGACTTACGGTAGTACGTTCAAGTTGGCCACATTCATACTCAACGATCGCACCACTTGCATCCATCTAGTCCTGGTTTTTAAAATTCAGGTTTTGACGCATTGATTGACTGATTTTTCACATATGCGTGTTTGTAAGTAAATATTCTTCCAAGAAATTAGAATCACATACACTTTCTTCGAAAAGCAGACTTAATAGCAGTATTTTTGCTATTTTGAATTTATCTTAGCTTTTCTGTGAAATGCTGTATTAGAATCATAAATATATTTGTTAATCCTTATGAGGCTGCCGATGAACGCTGAACAATTCCTTCTCATTACATCGGTAATGATGTCTGTCATGTGAAGAGTACAAACATTATTATCGGATATCGCTTCTTTTATTTGCACTTGATTGGGATCTACGGTTATTACCTACATCATCTTCCATAACACTTTTCTTTACATGTTGTCGAAAGCAGCATTAAAGATTATGAATTTAAAATACAAAGACACCAGAAATTCTTTTTACTTTAACATTTTTTTACCTGACTGTACAACTATATATTTACTGAAACTAAAATATTAAATCTCTCTCACCCTTTTCAGTCACGTCACTTCATTAGGTTTTGCTTTTCATTCTGTCACCAGTTTTTCCGTTATTGACGAGAAAGAAATTAACTTGTAGTTTCGAATTTTTGCTTGTCGCCCCTGTTATATATTGGTGTTACCAACATAGGGATCTAATGTTTCGGCGTCCTTTCTGTCCCTCATATCATTTTAAATATTAACCACTATCTCTCCTCCTCCTTCTTTTATTACTTAGGTTTATTATATAAAGAGTTCGGCCCCGGGCTGTGCTGTACACTACTATTGTGAACACGTTCACACAAATACACACACACACACACACACACACACACACACACACACACACACACACACACACACAAATACTCACTCACACAAATACACACACATACACACAGAAATATACACGCACAAATATACACACACAAGAACACACAAATACACGCATACACACGCAAACATACACACATATAGGATCTAAAGAAAGTTGGGGCGGTTGTGTGAGAGAGAAAATCATACAAAATCTTATTGCTTTTCGTTTTCTTCTTTTTCAGGCGATTTTAATCCCAACGGACTGAAACCTGAATCCAACATGTTTAAATAAAATATGAAAGCATATCAAATTTGTTTGTATTTATTTATAAGATCAACATTGTAGTTTTATGGAGCAGAGAAGTGTAGCAATTGCAGGGATTCATTATAGTTGCAATATATTTGCAACATTGATGAACCAAATACCAAACTCCTGTTCAGGTTATTATATGAACATTTTTCCTTATCACTACTTATGTTCAGGATATAAGTATAAACGTCATTGAATCTCGTTTTATATTCTGTGAGCACAAAACAATATTTAAGTTTAATAATTTGTCAGAGAACTTTTTAAAATCACAGTTTATACTGGGTTTAAAAAATATTAGAACCAAGAAGTCTACTTAGAGGTTTTAGGACGTGAGAAACAAACAGGAAGTGAGATATATTTAAATGCATGTGGGTATATGGACCAAGTTCATTTAAATGATTGGGGATAGGTCGACTGAGTAAATTTTAATGTAAATTAGGACACTTTATATATTATAAAAATGCAAAATTATTAAAAGTATTTATAAAGCCAAGAAGCTAACTTAGGTAATTAAATGCGACATAGCTTTTCATCGTGAAAAAGTTTATTCTGAAGCTAGTTGTTAAAAATGTAATACATTGATTTTGCCGTGAGGAAAATGAAATGCGTAACTTTATTTGGACAGTACCCTTCATCGGAAATGATGTTTTGATAGTACCGAATAAATAGATTGAGCATACTCTCTATCCGTTCATGCAAGGACATTAAGAAAACAACACTCTTCGGGGATAAGTACTGCCTTATTTATTCTGTGTCTGCTTTTCATCACCCCTGGCGTAATCGAGCGCTCGTGAACTCTAGTCCAACTGTCTGATATACTTTAAGGAACAGATATCGAAAAGAAAGCATCCAGTTTAGTAAAAAGAATATAAATTACTTGTCAACGCATAATTTGATGAACAGATCTTAAAATAGGAATATAAGGGCTTATCATGAATAATGAGGATAACCATTAATAGATCGATATCTTCTTTAAGTTTGTGTGATTTTATATAGAAACAATATAATTAAGAGAAGTGAGACTACGTTGAAAGATTCTTGAGCAGTGAGGTTTATTCCCGAAAATTATAATCAACTTTAACATAAAGATTATTGAAACATAAACAAAAGTAATTCTAAGACCACTTCAGACATACACAGAACGAAGACAGGGTCACTACACATATCAAAGAAATACAATATTACAGGAACCTTTTCTCATCTTCACAACTCAAATTCTAACATCTATATTATAGCCTGACTACATCTCCATGTTCTACATTGCTCCAGATCTAAGAATGCCTTTTACATTTGATCTTACTATATTTTATGAGGCAACAACTACAGTCATATAACAGTAGTGACGGTGAAGTTGCTGGTCATACACACATTCTGCATAAGCGTTTCACAAACATTTGTAGTTCAGCGACTCCTTTCACTGGTTAATCTTCTACAAAGGTCCTCTCTCAATGATTTGCTGAAAGGATGAACATTAAAAAAATTATTTTAATGGAACAGAAGTTAAATGTTTTTGCTTATACTATTCCATTTAGAATGTGTCACCATACAGATATATTTTTGTAAGGTGAAAATTTATATTGGTCCTTGATGTGTCTGACAACACAATGTTCCCTCTATTCATATTCTACTCCTGGCAAAGACTTTTAATAAGCTTAAAATATAAGTATTGAACTTGGTTAGAATACTTTATTTTTAAAGGAAATTATGATACTTCTAAATATCCTGCAATCGCCTTAGCACCTGATTGGTACATGCCATACATCGTGAGCTTACAAAGCTTCCACCCAGATTAAGTCCCACATATCTTGATTGTATCTCAGGAAAGAACATTTTGTTGAATACCATATTTCTTTCACCAGTTTCGGAAAGCGACTAGACCAATTCGTAACATAATGTAAGTTTCCATTGTCTTTTTTTGCATAAAACTTCGTTCCTTGAGAGCTCCCGCCTTCTGTTATATGTTTTTAATACAGGGACGAAATAAATTCTTGTTTCCCATTTCCAAATGAAGGAATATACAGACTATTTATTTTATAGTACCAAAATATTTGTATCGTAAGCTACAAACACCAACCCTATGTGAGCCCACAAATTTACGAGATGGATAGAAAACAACCACCACTATCAAAACAATACAAACATACAATATGAACCATTCACCCACCTATAAGGAAACCTGAACCCCAGGAGTGGAAATTGGCCCAAGAAATGCAGAAGATGGGAAGAAAACAACTGTCACAGACAAAACAACACATGCAGACCATATAGACCACCCCTACCTCTACAAGAAAACCTAAAACCTGAAAATGGAATTTGGAGACGCAACAACACAATCCCTTTTTTAGGGAAAGGATACTTCAACCATACTCCAGACCCAACATACCAAAAATTCCGAATGAATACACAAAACACAAAGACCCCAAAATAATAAACCTATCTAAAAGAGAAATAAACGAAAATGAAATGAACTTACTACTAAAAGGCCTCAAATTTACATCCACACTCACTCCAAATCTCAAAGAACTAAAAACTGATATAGATAACATTAGCCGCCGCCTCCGCCTTATGGAATTCTTTGAAAATAAGGGAACAGAAGATGATTCAATCATAAGAAAAAAGTCTCAATTCCCCTCTTACAAGGGGAGTGACAGACACCTAGACACATACATAGAGACAATCTCCAAATTCCCTCTCAACACACACAAATGTAAAGAGAACCTCCAAAGAGGAGAAAAACAAGCCTTACAAAAACTAAAAAAATGACAAGTCGATCGTCTTAAAAGAAGCTGACAAAGGTGGAACAATAGTAATTATGGATACAGATTACTACAAAGAAAAGATACTAGAGATTCTTAACAACCAGACATACTATAAAGAGGAATCAACACAACCGGAGAAAATAGCATTAAAAAAATCAGAACAGCAGGACTCCTTTACAGACAAAGAGAAAGACTATTTATGCAACTCAAGGACCAAAGAAAGCAATTTTTATCGCTTGCCTAAAGTTCATAAAAGCTCTGAAATACAGAGAGCTATAAAAGAACAGAGGGTCCATTATATAAGAATATAAAGGTCCACAGACCTTACAATGTGACCAATAGTTGCCGGACCCCAAGCACCAACACAACAACTAAGCCACTTCATAGATGTACTCCCCAAACCTTTATGCCCACTGATACCAAGCTACATAAGGGATGACATAAACTTTCTTACACACATTCCAAATATGGTTCCGGAAAACACCATACTTGCAAGTTTCGATGTGACAAACTTATACGCGAACATACCACTCACCCTGAGTCTGGAAGCGATAAAACACTGGATAGAAAACTACAGGGAGTTCATAGATAAACGCTTCAAAACAGACTTTATCACCAAAGCCACCCAATTAATAATACTTGAAGAAAACACATTCACATTTAACAACAAGACATACCGACAGATAAAGGGCACGGCTATGGGTACAAAATTCGCACCTTCATATGTCAACCTGGTAATGGGTTTCCTTGAGAACAAACTATACGAAGAAATAGGGAGAATCTTCGAACACGACTTCGGAGAAGACATCAAGAAAATGTGGAAACGCTACCTCGATGACTGTTTCATCTTTTGGAACAGATCAGATCTACGAACATTCCACAACATCCCCAATACACTGCACCCATCTATTAAGTTTACGACAGAAACCAGCTATAAAGAACTTCGCTTCCTAGACATCAGCATCAAGATACACAACTCCATCGTCACAACACATATCTACTACAAAAAACCGACACACAGCAATATTTAAATTTCTACTCCTGCCACCCACCCCACATTAAAAGAAACATTCCATATAGTATGGCAAGACACATATGCAGCATAGTGGTCGACTCACAAACACGCGAAATAAGACTAATTGAACTTCAAAACTTCCTGCTAGAACAGAAATACCCACTCAATTGAATAGAAAACGGGATCTCAAGGGCAATGAAACTGGACATCACACAACTCAGAACTCCAAAATAGAAAAACAAAGAAAACATTATCCCATTCATAAACACACACTACCAACATGTTTCAAATTATACAATCAAACTTACTAATAGTCCTACAAAGCCCCAAAATGGGAAACCTATTAAACAAATACTGCATAAGAAATAGTAAAAGCCAAGAAAACCTGAAAAAACAACTGACAAGAGCAAAATTCTTATCAGAGAATGAAACCGAATTCTTTATGAAAGAATGTGGAGATAGTAGATGTGGGATCTGCAAGACACAAATCTTAATATATTGCATAACCAATCCCACATGCAAGGAGAACTATATAGGTGAAACTGGCAATCCTTTATGCCAACGAGCCAGAATTCACCGACAACATATCTGACAGGGAGAGCTACAAAAAGTTCCACTAAGTAAACACTTACAAACATGTGGATAAGGAAGATTCAAGATCATTCGCTTCTATAAATGTCCAAGGAATGACACCTTCTTCAGAAAAAAATATGGAACAACACTTCATAGCAAAATTCTCCCCCAAACTGAATGGCTGAATATATGAAAATCACATCAACTTCCTTATGAACCCACCTGGAACCTTAAGATATATGCATATGTGTGTGTGTGTGTGTGTGTATGTATATACATAAATAGAAACATTGTTGCATCCAGATTTTCCAACCCACACCGGAATGGGAATCAAACATTGGACAATGACGATGATGATGATGATGATAATGATGATGATGATGATGATGATGATGCTGATGACAATCAATCTAAATAATTTTTTGAAAAATGACTTTCATTATTCCTCATCAAAACAGACCCCTCCCCCCTTTAGATTAACCACCTGGTGTTGCCATTTTCACAAACCAAGAATCATCTTCTTTTGAAAGAGCTGACCAACTGTATAGATATAAACAATTTTTTGTTCTTTCTTTCTTCCTTCCTTTATTTCTTTCTATTTTTCATTGACATCAAGAAAAACACACATTTTTTCATTTTGAAAACATTTTTCTTTCAGAACCCCTGGTGAGCTGGCTGAAACAAAGTAAGCATCTGTTCCAGCCACCTACTTAAAAATATTCTTTTTCTTAATCTCCTGTTAAAAACACTTCCTTTCAGATACACAGACACACACACACATTTGAAAATTCCTTGTGGAATAATTACTATAATTAGCGCCTGAAAATAAACCTCAACAGGACATCGGTTTGCACATGTCAGACTGCATTGATTTTAAGATTATCTTTGCAACCTTTTTCTTTCTTTTTCAACATTTCGTATTGTTCATTACTTAACCAAATCATACCAATCTCCACATGTGACTACTTTCTCACACATTTTGAAAATGAATCCATATAAAAGACAAAAGTTTGACAATTTTCACCGAAAATTCATTTAAGTACTGTCATCAATATGTTTAAAGTTGGCCTGCTCATTTTTGTCGTCCTCGTTACTGGCTTGATTGAGACCAGTACAGCAGGGAAAATTAATTTAAAATCTGTTACATTTCCGAGAGGTAGATTTGGATGTTCTGTGAAATAACCTACTAAATATATTAGGAGTCCTTCAGTAAGCATCTCTATACTGTTATCATATACTCACATTTTAATTAGAATTTTGATATCTGTGAAAATGAATTCAGAATACTCCATAGCTTTTATTACTTGGTGTTCTGCCAAAACCATTCCCTCTTCATTTACTGATAAAAAACTAAACTCCCATCGAATCCTATCTGTCTTTGAATTCTGTTTGTATCTGAATTGTTGGGTGTTAACAACTTTTCAATGATATTAAGTTTAATGAATTTCTGTTTTACTGCAGTATGCAGTATTGATTGGCAGATACATTGAAATGAGTGTTTGAAAATGGATTGTAATATGGTAATATGGTTTATATATTGTTAAAAATCAACTTAGACTATATAGATGCGAAGTAGGTGAGCGTGTATCTTTATGTCTATTTTGCATATGTACGAGGAGGTCCCCGAAAGAAACCAGAATTTTGCAATATTATTTTATTCACTTATCGCCTTCAAAGTTTTTTCTATTTAATGCAATGCATCGTTCCAAACTGTTTCATGCAATGCTGGATCTCTTGTGAAGTGATGCTTTTAACGGCTCCGACATTTTTTTCTCCACCTCTTCCACATGTGCAAATTATCCTAGCATCAGCTGTCGTCATCAGTGATGACCTTCGAAAGAAGTCCGGAGCAACTTCCAACTGTTCTTTCAGTTCACAACACGCATTCAGTCGTCACTGCCTTTGATTTACAGTGAGCAAGCAAGGCACAAATTTTGCTGCAACTTTTTTCATTCGCAATTCTTTGCTCAAAATTCATTGGCAGGAGCTCCAGGACACATCAGTCATATCAACAAGTTCGTCAATTGCTCGATGGCGGACCTCCAAGATCAGTTCATGAATTTTCATGATGTTTTCATTCGTTCGGTAGTTCGGTAGTTCGGTAGTTCGATAGTCGTCCTGGACGGGGCTGGTCCTCAAATGATAAGTGACTATTCCTGTAGCGGGAAAACCACTCGTAAACTTGTGTTTTGCTTATGGCAGCGTACTTGTAGCTGTTTGAAGCATGGCAACTGTCCTGACCGCCGTTTTCCTTAGTAGAAAACAGATTTTCATGAATGCATGCTGTTCCTTCGTTTGAGTCATCGCAAAAATCGAGGAATAGGGGAGAAGCACTGCGAAACAAATACGTACCACGTGACAGTATGACCTTATCGGACACGGCAAACTGATGTCTAAAGGTGGCATCAACTGGCTTCTATCGGCGAAAGCCCGAACTACAACAGGCTTGTCTCACAGAAAATATTTCCAGTTACTTTTGGGTATCTCATCGATATATATATATATATATATATATATATATATATATATATATATATATATATATATATATACATATATATTCTTTTAATAATTTTATATATATATATATGTGTGTGTGTATGTGTGTGTGTGTGAGTGTATTTTACATATAATAAAATACAATGTGTCCCTTGTTGGTCACGCTGGTAGAGACAAACTAAAACAAAAACAGAACAGGTGTAAGTGACAGTCAGAGACGCTAAATGCAAGCGAACCGTAATGAAATTAAATATTAGACACTTTTGTTTTCAAAATATAGTTTACGTAACACACACACACTCACACACGTGCATATATTGCTGATTCTGGCCGTTTTTCTTTGATTGCTTCCTCCAGTTTCATTAGTTGTTGACAGTAAACATCTGAATTGATCGTTTGGTTCCTTGAAAGCAGCTGAAAATACACAGCACGTTTGTAATCCCAACAAATTGACAGCATTACCTTTCTTTGATGCAATTCAGCTTTCGATGTAGTTTGTGCCGGTTCATTAGGCTTGGACCATGATCGTTTTCGATCGATGTTATTGTAGACAATCTATTTTTCATCACTAGTGATGATTCGTTGCCAAAAAGATCGATTTCATTGCTTTTGAAATGCATATCGCAAATATTGATTCATTGCGTTAAGTGAATCTTTTTCAATTTATGTGGAACCCAAGTATCGAGCTTCTTAACGAGTCCAAGACATTTTAAGTAATGTTCAATTGCTGTGTGCAATACATTAAACCTCTTTGCAATCTCTCACACAGTTATATGACAATCAGATTCAATTATGGCTTTCATTGGGTCACCATCACCTTCAGTAGGTCGACCAGAACGTTGGTCATCTTTGAGTGAAAAATCTCCAGAACGGAGTTTTTAAAACCATTTCTGACATGTGCGTTCTGTTAAGCATCAAATCCATAAACTTCACACATCTCTTTGTGAGCCTCAGAAGTCTCCTTGTCATTATGGAAATAGAAAAGCAAAATATGGCGAAAGTTTTCTTTTTTCCACTTCATGTTAAAACTGACACTGAACTAACAGCTGTAAGCAAAAGTTAAAGCTTCTGAATGCTTAAGAGAATAATCGATAAATAATTAGATGATCAGAAGTAAAGAATAAGTGAACGTGTGTTGCGCAAGTACAATTGTTGAATGCTCGCGTGTATCTTGAAATTTGTTTTCTCAGCAAATGGAAATGGGAATTAGGTAGTCTTTTCAAATAGTATAACAGGTGAGGTTTTTTCTCAAGGAATTTTAGAAAAAATTAATATAAAACCGAATAATGTGCGAGTTTCAGTGAGACAGTGGTAGTAATTTCTATCCTTAACATGTTTGGGTCGATTAAATAAGTACTAGTTAAACACTGGGGTCGATGCAACCGACTTAATCTCCTTGTCTGTCCTTGTTTGTCCCCTCTATGTTTAGCCCCCTGTGGACAATAAAGAAATTTTTAAAAAATTGATCTTCTGTATTTTATTTGTTGAAACCATTTTTGCTGATGATATTCCACCCAAAATTAATTTGATTCGTAGATCAGAAGCAGATCCACCCTCAGACGATGAATTCATATCTTTAATGGGACGATCTGCAGAACGCTCTAATACTTTGGCTAATAAAATTACTATAGGAATAAGTTATCAAGAATTTATCTCTGGGAAAATTGTTAAATTTATTGATTTTAGTGTTTTAGATATATTTCTATGTTATGTATAATTTCGAGATATGTATTCATAAGTGAGCTAAAATTATAAGACACTGATTTGGGACTTACCAGCAACAACATTTACTACTAGATAATTTGTTTATTCACTGAAGGAGTATCCACTGAACTTAATTATTTAATAACAAATATAAATTTCTCTACAAATTATTTAATAACATCAGTGTAATAAGAAATATTAGAAATTTCTACTACGAATGGCCTAGCGTGTAAAAAAAAAATTCAGTCAA
This sequence comes from Octopus bimaculoides, assembly GCF_046866305.1. Classification (NCBI taxonomy): domain Eukaryota; kingdom Metazoa; phylum Mollusca; class Cephalopoda; order Octopoda; family Octopodidae; genus Octopus; species Octopus bimaculoides. The sequence continues at coordinate 68,536,002 of NC_142929.1, read as the reverse complement.
TAGACTATATTTTATTCATATAAATACAGTGTACGTTTAAACACATAACAGGTATCCACCATAGGATTCCTTGCACGCTAGAAGGAACAGCTAAAATCCAAACTACTATTAGAGACAAAACTTCGAAGGGAATGAAAAATAAAAACATTTACTATCTATCTCCTGGACCATGGTTTCAGACTCATTAATTATTGATAATTTTTTCTGAAAAATTTTCGAATAAAACGCCGGCAACATTTTTTATTTACTGCCGACAAGAAACTGCGCTGGCGCGGTAGTTTTGAAGAATTAGAATGTATAAGCACGGGGCATATGCTGGATTGCCACGTGCTTATATGTTTTAGCTGGCCGCCAACACTTTTTTCTGCAAAATAGGGGTAGCTTATCCTGTTCAGGCTGTACTATTAGCATTACCCTGCGTTTGAGAATTTAAATCACTTCTTTAACTTTCTAAGACATCTCAACGCTTCTAAAGCAAACTTCGTTTGTTTGTTTACGTTCATCGTAATTTGAATTTATGTATATTTATATATTTAACTTATGTATGTATATATATATATATATATATATATATATATATATGTATACAGTGGCTCGGGAACAAAGTTTGCGTAGGTGGTGTAAACCCAGGTCCAATTTTATTTTACGAAAAAAGTGGATTTTTTCAATGCTAACATTAAAACGAATGCAATTATAATAATAATTTTTTTTATTATGAGGGTCGACTGAAATGTTCATAGGATGAGCAAGACACTCTCATGGAATGTGACCAAATGAAGTTCCTTTTTTAATATAGTTCCTCTTACTGTCCACACACTTCCATCAGTAGTTGTAGTGCCTGGATCGCACTGGTGAAGAAGCTATCCTGCTGGTCAAAATAGTCATCAACTACAGATAAGACATCTTTATCACATTGATACTGGTGCCCAGTTTTTCTGGACAGTTGGTCTTGTTAGTCTTTCGTAACTGCCTTAGCAAGTTTGCACTGAATTGTCCATTGATGCTGTGATCATTTTGAAGATAGTCAATAAACACAATATTAGTATAGTATATGTAATAATGTGAAGTATATTTCGTATATTAAAATGTGTAATTTCCAAAATATATCAAGCGAAACAAACATAAGCAGTAAAAGTACAAATTGCAAGTATTTCAAAATGTAGGACACTATGTGACGAAACAAAAATGAAGGAATATAGTGCTGCTTGTGTCCCAAAGGTATGAATAATTCTGTTAGCAAAAATACATTGGTTCTTCGTGTAGCATGTACATACATGGTGATGTGTGCCGGATAAACACAAAGCATGGCGTCAAAGATCTCTGGTGACAATTCTCTTCTCTCTGGCTATCTCAAAAGAAATTCTTTATTCATAGACATCAGTTTGCCCAAAACAGACATATTTGCTGGTCTGGCAAGCGGTTTAATTCAATGACTTGAAGCATCCAATTGGCACGAAGGGGTATGGTCATGTGACTACATGCAAAAACAAGGTAAAATCCGCCAATTGACAGCTAAGTCTAGACAACCATATAGTAAACATAGCATTCGCTACACCTTCATATGAGACATAGAAGAAACAAGTAACTTTCCTCTCTACAGCCACCAACCACGGAGCACCAAGTATTGCGTATAGGAAGCAAAAAATAAACACACCCTCCATCTGGGTTACAAGATATGGTGCACAACAAACATCTGACAAACATCTACACACGACGAGTTACAAGGTACATTGCGTTCCGGAGGGATCTTAACATCATTAACAATCTTTTACACTCTCATACAAACAGAATGGTTTAAGACTTTCACTTTCTACAGGGTATGATTTGTCTGAGATACTAGAAGGAGCAGCTTTTGAGCGCACAGCTCCTACTTATATTCTGAGATAACCTTCCGATATAAGAATGGGCGCAACTCCTTCTTATAATTTAAAATAAACTCGCAAGACTCAAACAGTCTTGGATTTTTGTCTTTTTTTTTCTGTTGTGGTATTCAGCATATCAGCAACAATAATGTACCGCCATAGCTGCAATAAATATATGGAGAGCAACAGCCGCAGTTCTCTGCACACCAACATGTGACCACGTTCTTTGTTGAAGTGCTGCGTAATCAATTATTGTCATGATTTTTCTTGCTTTGTGATGCTCAGTATAATACACATTGACAGCAATGAAAGATCTCCATGTTCGTAGCTTCAAGTATATGGAAGAAGCTGATTAAGCGGGAACAGTTCTGGTCTTCTTGGGTAATAATCGAATGAATACGATCGTGAATGCAAACGGCCGAAATGGGTTTCTTCCGAATAGTCTTTGGAGATAAGTTACTCTATTGAGGACATCAGAGAGGTGTTCCAGGTAGAGCCTCTACTTCTCCGAATTGGGAGATCACAGCTCCAATACTACGGAGATGTGGTAAGAATGCCTCAGGAAAGAATCCAGGGACAGGTTTTACAGACAAAATATAAAAAAAAAAAACAGGAGGAATCTCCGGCGTAGACCATGAATAAGCTGTTTCAATAACATCCATGCGCTCGGTTGGTCACGTTTGAGGATCCAGCAGGTTCAATTGGAAACGATTGCTTCTGATGGGACCTGTTGGAAGACGGGCTCAAGGACTATTCCCCCGTAACCCTTCCAGGAATGAAACGGGTAAAAAAGATGAGTCGAGATTTACATGCACAAATAATCCACACATAAACACATATACCTGTGTATATTGTTTTCGGTGGAGAGGGAAACTCGATGACATCGACTCCAGTGTTCAAGTGGTACATATTTTATTGCCCTGAAAAGATGAAAGACAGAGCTGACCCCGGTAGCGTTTGAATTCAGATGGTGAAGACGAAAGAAAGGCACTTTGCCTGGTATGCTCACCACTCTGCCAGCTCGCTGCATCTAGTTCTGTATATATTGATTTCAATTTTTGACAGAGGGACAGTAATTTCGGGGCAGGGAAAAATTCAATTATATAGATCCCAGTGTTCAATTGATACTTATTTTATCGACCTGGGAAGAATGAGACGCAAATTTGAACTCAGAACATGAAGACAGACGAAATGCTGCTAAGCATTTTGCCCAGCGTGCTAACAATTCCGCCAGCTCACCGCCTTTATATCTATATATATTGATAGGCAGGTAGGTACACACACACACACACACACACACACACACACACACACACACACACACACACACACACACACACACACACACACACACACACACATACACACACACACACACACACACACACGTACGCACATACACACAGAGACACATCCGTTGTAGAGTAACGATAATTGATAGGGAGAAGAGTGCCTTCTGGGCCTCAGGAGACATGAGAGTCATTGAAATGCGGTCCTAGTTATGTTAAGGATGTGCTTTTACCAATCTCTTAGAAAATACATCCTACTGTCTTATGTATGTGTATATATATATGTAGAAAATAATGATGGAGACTTGTAAACGGTGGGCATATACATAAACCATACGTAAATAAATGATTTTCAAGTTGACTTCACACTCATACATGCTTTCATAAATACATACATGCACGTATATTCGTGTGTGGGTTGATTGTGTGCGTGTGTGAGTTGATTGTGTGCGTGTGTGAGTTGATTGTGTGCGTGTGTGTTCATATGTGTATGTATGTACGTGCGCTTTTGTGTGTCTGAGTGTATGTGTCTGTTTGTCTGTATCTGTCTGTTTGTGTGTGTGTGTGTGTGTGTGTGTGTGTGTGTGTGTGTGTGTGCCTGAGTGTATGTGTGCTTCTGTTTGTGTAGACATTAAATATGTGTGTATATGTTTAGATGCATGCTTATTCTACATATTTAGCTAGTGAAAGGGGAAATGTAGCTACGGCACTGGTTTTATTATAATCTTCTGATTTTAACGAGGTATGATAAGGAGCATCAAGGAATACGAAGTAACAGGTTAAAGCTGATAGCCACATTTATTTCTCCCCTAATAGAAGATACAGCAAACTGATTCAATATGAATAGTTCTGTTAACAAAACTACATTCGTTCCCAGAGCAGTTTGTACGTGATAACGTGCGCGGAATACACACAAAGCATGGCGTCAAACTAAAAATGAAATCATACCCACCGTCTAGGTTACATAAGATGGTGCACGACAAACATATTTTGAAATAACCTTGCGACATAAGAAGGAGCGGGCAACTCCTTATAATTTAAGATAACCTCTTATGTGGTGGATCAAAGAGTCTGAGGCTTTCGTTTTCTTTATCTATTGTGGTATTCAGCATATCAGCAACAATGAAGTGCCACCACAGCCGTAACAAATGTATGGAGAGCAGTAGTCGCAGTTCTCAGCACACCATCATGTAACCTCGTCGTTTTTAGAAGTGCTCCGTAATCAATTATTGTCACGATCTTTCTTGATTACAAATAAGTGAATACCTCCTATAATCAAAATCGGCGAAATCTTGTGGTGCTCAGTGTAATAAATATTAACGGCAATGTAAGATCGCCATTTTTGTAGCATCAAGTATATGGAAGAAGTAGAATGAGCGGGAGCAGTTTTGATTCTCATGGGTAATAACAGAAAGAATACAATCGCAGATACAAAAGGCCGCAATGGGGTTCTTCCCAGTAGTTTTTAGAGTTACGTTACTCTGTTGAGTGCGTAGCCTGAACATCAGAGAGATGTTCCAGGTAGACCCTCTCCTTCTTCGAATGGGGATATACAGCTCCGATTCTAAGGAAATGTGATAAGAATGCCTCAGGAAAGAATCGATAGACAAGTCTTACGGGCAAAATATAAAAACGTGAGGAATCCCAGGGGTAGACCATGAGGAGGTTGCTTGGATAACACAAAAACACAAACACCTGTATATATTGGTTTCAAATTTTGGCACACGGCCCACAATTTCGGTGGAAGGGGATTCTCAATTTCATCGACTCCAGTGTTCATCTGATACTTATATTATTGACCCTGAAAGGATGAAAGACAAAGTCAATCCCAGCAACGTTTGAACTAAGAAGGTAAAGAAGAACAAAATGCCGTCAGGCATTTCACCCAGCATGCTAACCATCTTGCCAGCTGTCTCTATGTCTGTATATATTGATTTCAAATTTTGACAGATGACCAGTAATTGCCGGGGAGGGAGCAAATCCATTACGTCGACCCCAGTGCCTAATTGGTACTTATTTTATCGACCTGGAAAGGATGAAATGCAATGTAGACCTCGGCGGAATTTCAACTTACAATATGAAGACGGACGAAATGCCGCTAAGCATTTTTCCCGGCGTGCGAGCGATTTTGCCAACTCACCACATATATATCTGTATATGTTGATAGGCACACACACACACACACACACACACACACACACACACACACACACACACACACACACACACACACACACACATCCACACAAACACACTCACACCCGCATACACACATACACACACATTTATGTAATGCATGTATCATATATATAAATATTTGTTTGTGTACATATGTGTGTGCTATTCTGCGCGTGCGCATCTAGCGTCTTTGTGTGAAAATCATTCACGAATTTCGTGTCTAGTCCAATATCGGAAACGTTTCTCCAAGACCTTCGTTTCTAATAATATTCAGTCTCTTTCATCAACCTTTCGCGGTGATTAGAGGCTAGGGAATGTGTGAGTCGGGGGACGTACCCGGACACCTGAAGACTAGAGTGAAGTCAGAGTCATCTTCACCTTGGTTTTGGTGTTTGTGGGGATATTTTGAGCAGACCCTCACAGGTGTGCCCTCCATACAATTGTTTCCTTACAACTTTCAGAAAAAATGGATATCGTTTAAGGAAATATTCTACAAATACCTCTCCGATAGCACACATTACGACTATATCAGAATTTAATGCGAAAAAAATACAGGTCGCGCACACATATGTACTGATATACATCCCAATTTATTTTCAAAATTTCAAGTTCCATTTTGTGGATATATATACGTTGTGTGTCAGTATATATGTGTGTAATTTCGCGAATTTTTTCTCCTTGTTTTTTGTTTTTCACATTAAATTCCGATAAGAGTAATCTATACCATCTGAGAGGTATTTATAGAAAATTTTATTAAAATTATCAGGAAACAAAGTCGGGGACACAATTGTGTGGATCTGCCGTTTTATGCACCTTTGAGTTCTTAAACACCCTCTGTAACATGCTGGTTGGTACCATAACATAGCTACAAGGTGTCCGGTATTGTTCCTCCAACCGTATGAACTCTTAGCCAGGCAATTTCAGGACAGGAAACCTGGAGGTTCCAACCAGAAACAATACTTCACTTTCGATATATTCACACAGAATATTATTTCACTGTAAATAATCGTGTAACTGTTAGGAGATATGATAGTGAGGATGGGTAAATAAAAATCGTACATGAAATATTTCTTTCTACTATAAGAGAAAAGCATGAAATCTGTTGGAGTGAGAAGCCGATCATATTCACCCCAAAGTTAGACTGATATTTATATTACCAACAACAAAAGGATCAAGGGACTGTCGATCGCGGTGGAATTTGAACTCAGATTGCAAACGTGGACGAAATGCCGCCGGCGTACTAACGAATCTGCCGCTCACTGTCTTAAAAACATGAATAATGGTTACTCAACATAGTCCACATGTAGATGTAGAGATTAGGGTTATAAATCGGTGAGTATTTAAATAAAACACAAGTTTGCTGCTATTAAAACGTTTGCTAATATTTTCTTGATTTATCGATTATAATGAAGGCAAAATCTGTTTGTCTGCGTCCCCTCTATCTCAGTCTACATTTGTTCTACTTAGATATATTATACTTTTTTGGAATGAGAATGTTCCCGGAATTGAATATCTGTCCGTCAGTCGGTTTTTGAACATCCAGTATTGAGATCTGATTCAAAAGTATTTGGGTTGTGACTTCTACCAGGTAAAGCTTAGCTTATTCACGCGTCATGGGTAATAACAGAAAGAATACGATCGCAAATACAAACGGCCGAAATGGGGTTCTTCCGAATAGTTTTTAGAGTTACGTTACTCTGTTGAGTGCGTAGTCTGGACATCAGAGAGATGTTCCGGGTAGACCCTCTACTTCTCCGAATTGGGAGATCACAGCTCCGATTCTAAGGAAATGAGGTAAGAATGCCTCAGGAAAGAATCGATAGACAAGTCTTACGGGCAAAATATAAAAACGTGAGGAATCCCAGGGGTAGACCATGAGGAGGTTGCTTGGATAACATCCATGCGCACGGTTGGTCTCGTTGGGAGTTCCAGCAGGTTCTACTGGACACGGTAGCTACTGACGGAAACCGATGGAAGACGTGCTCAAGGATTCTACCCCATAACACTTCTAGCGGGTGAAAAAGTTGAATCGAAATTTAGATACACAAATAATCTACACATAAAAACACAAACACCTGTATATATTGGTTTCAAATTTTGGCACAAGGCCCACAATTTCGGTGGAAGGGGATTCTCGATTTCATCGACCCCAGTGTTCAACTGGGACTTATATTATTCATCCTGAAAAGAGGAAAGACAAAGTCGATCCCGGCAGCGTTTGAACTCAGAAGGTACAGTTGCATACAGACACGTGTGTGTGTGTGAGTGTGAGTGTGTGTGTGTCTGTATGTATATGTCCACCACTTAACCGGTGTCGGTGTGTTTATGTCCTTGTAACCCAGTGGCCCGGCTAAAGAGACCTATAGACCAGGCTTATTAAAAGCAAGTACTGGGGTAGATCCATTCTACAAGTCGGTGCCCTAGCATGGCCGCAGTCCAATGACTGAAACAAGTAAAAGATACAAGATAACAAATATAAACGTTAATCATGTATCTATTTTAATGCTTTTATAATAAGTGGTGAAAACATTGCGATTAGAGCCATTTTACGCCAACTATGGGGGGGGAGGGGACTGAATGCGAGGGCAGTGGCGAAAGAAATTAATGATATACAAGGCCCAGGAACTGTTAATGAACATTTGGCAAAAAAACTGGTTCAGACGTTTCAAGAAAAGTGACACCAGCCTCGAAGACAAACCAAGATCAGGAAGATTTTCAATTGTGGAAGACGTTGCTAATAATGGTTGAACAATAGCCAAGCACAAGCACTCATAAGGTGTCGGCAGAACCTTGTCCTTCACAAAGCACCATAACCAACACCTACATAAGCTCAGCTTTGTGAGCAGACACTTTCGAGAAGGTCCTCTTGAACTGACCAATGACCAGAATGAATGATTTGTAAACATTTCCAAACGACTGCTACCATCACCCGCCTCATCAGATCTCGCACTGACAACTCTACCCACCTACATGTCTGACCTACAAATAAAATAGAGAGTTAACGACATCAGTTCCTCACTGGTCTTAAAAGAGGCTATATCCTTTCCTTCAGTCTTACCTATTTAGTTTTTTGTCTAAATGTATCTTTAAAAAACGCATTATATCAGGTCATCCCATAAGTTCTGTCCGAATTTTGAATAAAGAAAACAAGTGATCAAATGTTATATTTAATTGAAATTTAATCATCAATGTACTTTCCCTAATTATCTATGACTTCCTTCTATCTACTTACAAGCTTTTTAATCCCATCAATGTAAAACTCTTTTGGTTTCAAAGCGAAGAACTCTGAAATATCAGTTTCGACCTCCTCAGGGCTTGCGAAAGTTATGTCCCCCAAATGATTCTGTAAACTTCGAAACAAATGGTAGTCTGAACGAGCAAGGTCGGAAGAATAAGGTGGATGAAGAATTTTTTCCCAACCAAGCTCTTCGATCTTCTGTGATGTGATCTTTGTAGTGTGGGGTCGCGCATTGTCCTGATGAAACGCCACTCCTTTTCGATTCACTGAAGCGGGTCTTTTTTTCTTCAAAGCTTGGTTCAAACGCTCTAATTACTGACAGTAAACTTGAGCATTGATTGCTGCATTAAGTGGTAACAATTCAAGCAATCCCACCAGATAGAGAGAAGAACCATTTTTCCATGAAGTTCCCTTCTCGGTTGTGGTTGAGCTTTTTCCCTTTTGCCAAGCCACTGTTTACGACGTTTAACATTTCGATAGAAGAGCCATGTTCCGTCACCAGTCACAAGTGTATCTAAAAAGGGTGAAATGAGTTCGCGAAAATGGAGAGAAGAGCACATGTCAACTCGGGATTTGCGGTTGCTTTCGGACAATTCATGAGGTGCCCATTTTCCAAGTTTAGGAACGTTTCCAAGTTGTTGAAGATGACGATGAACAGTTGTATGGTTTGAATTAAGCTTTATTGCCAATACTTCAACTGATAATGCAGGATTTTCTTCAAGTAATGCCTCAAAGAGTTTATCATCAAACTCAACTGGACGTCCTGTTCGATCTTCATCTTCAAGGCTGAAATCTCCACATCTTCTGCAAGTTCTTTCATTCAAGTATTCTTTCCCATAAACTGAGTGTATGTTTCGAGTCGCTTCGACTGCAGAGTTTTCTTTTTTTGTACTCATAAAGCATTTTGTGCCTTAAATGCTCTTTGGATACTTCCATGTTAGAAAAGGTTTTAATCAAAGAAATTTTATTTCTATTATTCTATAAAATAATATTTAATTAGTTTAAATGTACACAAATGCATGAAAATAATTTTTAATTCCATTAGACATTCTAAAATACTATTAAACTTCGTTTAATTTTAAAAAGGTAAAATCGGACAGAACTTATGGGATGACCTGATAGATAAAATGAATTTTAAATAAAAATACATTATATTCATTTCTACTCTAATCACGAAGCCCGAAATTTTGGGGAGGGGACTAGTCGATTACACCAACCCCAGTACGCAACTGATAATTAATTTATCAACCCCGAAAGGATGAAAGGTAAAGTCGACCGCGGCAGAATTTGAACTCAGGACGTAAAGACAGACAAAATCTCGCTTAGCACTTCGCCCGTTGTACTAAGCTCTCTGCCAGCTCGCCGCCCTGTTTTTTTTGCAGTATATTACTTATTACTAAAGGCAAGTGGGAGAAACTATACCGTAGTGAACAAATCGAGTATCGTTTTAGAAATATCTCTCTTGGAAACCTTTTAGAAGTAGTTATTTCCCTTAGATGAGAAATTCGCTGTTATCTGCTTTATTAAGTTTTAAAATTTTGTTTACTTACCATTTATAAAAACTGCCTTTTCCGTTTTTTCTAAAATGAATGAATAAATAAATAACAAATTAAAACGCTTTTCATACCATTTTGGATCAGAAGCCTAGAGTTTGCTCTGAACCAAATTAAAATTTTTCTTAAGTAATATAACCATTTATTTGAACAATTTGAACAAATATACAATATTTTTACCTTTCTGATAGATTTTAGCCGTATGTAACATTGAGAGAAAATTTGATTACAAATAATTAAGTAAGGAAATATTACACATCATGTAGATAAGAAAGATGAATTCGTTTTATAATATAACGGATGCAGTATCAACTTAGATTCAATGGTCACACTAAAAGATTAGTCCTATTAGTAATATACCCGATTGTGATTGTTTTTCAGTAACTGGTCAGAGGAATTTGTTCGCATTCTGTTTGTTGATGAGGTCCTAATGTTCTTTAGAGGATTCAGAAATTATGTTGAAGGTTAAAAAGTTATTTGCAATGTGTTAGTTTATTGTCTGACAACACTGTAGAATAGAGTGTGAGATGTTTTTGGCGCAGTCATTTTGGTCCTGCCTTTTTGGCGCTGCCTTTTGGCGCTGCCTTTTCGACGTGCTGTTTCGACGCTGATTTATTTGTTTCTCTAGTTATATTCCTCTCTCCACTCTCTCTGCATCTCTCTCTCTCTCTCTCTCTCTCTCTCTCTCTCTCTCTCTCTCTCTCTCTCTCTCTGTAGTTACGTTTGTACGCATGTGTATTACTGCTATCTCAAACTCTTCTCCCATCTTTCCTCATTTTGGAGAATGACGGAATATTCTAGCGTTTGGATAGCCAAACACCGTAGTTCGTGAAGTTGGCCCAGTACATTTGTGAGTTTATATCTGATAGCGTGATGATAGATATGAATGGTCCTACAACCGTGTCATGGTGTATACCATTTATTACAAATGACTTTGCAAAGAGAAAACCGTTTGCAGCAACCGATTTATTTTTACCCCATAAGAAGTCAAAGAGCCATTCTCCGAGTTTTCCTGTGATACCAAGTTCCCTTAGATATGACAAATGATTTCATGCTCAATCTTATCAAACGCTTTAGCAAAATCAAGGTATGTACAGTCAGTGTTCATTCCTCTCATGAGATTATTGAGGAGAGTGTCATGGTGGTGTAATAATTGTGACAGTCAACTTCGTCTAGTCCGAAAACCATATTGTGTATTATTTATGAGGGTTTCCCCACCCTTAAGGTATGTAATTATTCTTTTTTCGGACAATGTGTTCGACAATTTTACTCTCTACTTATTGTGTCTCTCACTATATCTGGGAATAAGTCGGTATCCAGCAAATTTTGAAATAGCATCTTTAATGGTTTGACGAGGTTTTTGTTTTGCACTAACAGCCAGAACGGCAGCAGCATCACTTAGGGTAATAATTGCGGCAACAATGGCAGAGGCGGCAGTAGCAACGAATTAAGCGAGAGAAACACCAGTGCCCAAAGCTACGACTGCAGCACCAACACTGCGGCCAGGGGTGACTACCACGCCAGGAACAACAGAGCTACCGGTCCCACGCCTAGAAACAACAACACTGTCAGTAGCAAGGTTTGCATAACAGAGCAGGTAAGGATCATAAAAGACTCGATAGACCCGGGGACACGTTTAAATTCCAGAAAAGAGGTCTTCGGTCCTTGTCCGTATTTTAAATGCTACCTCCTACAAGCATGGGATTTCTCGTTCGTTAATAAGAGCCGTAAAAGGTTGCTGACTCGAACCGATATGAGGGCGATAACCCCCATCCCATCTAAGGCTCGGACAATATATATTTTTGTCCACAAAATTAACCAGCTTTAACATTTTTCTCTCTTCAACTTGAAACAAAGTTATATGCCTGTGGCCATTAGAGTCCGACGAGCCGTCTATAAGGCTATGCACTTCATGGATGCGAAATCATTGGTCACTCTATGACTGGCCAACTACAGCAGCAGCAACACCAACGCTGCGGCCGCAGATGAGTCAGCAGCTCCAACAACAGCAGCTGCAGCAACAAACCTGGGGCTAATGGAAGAAACACCAAAGGCGATAAGATAGCCAACATACAAGTTTGTAGAGACATCACTTCGGCCGGAATTGCCTTTAAGCAAAACCTGTACAACTGTAAGTCCTCCTTTAAGATTCTGGAAAGGTATTAGTTCACATCCCTGGCTAGCCACGTGTTGCGCCTAAAGGATTTAAATAACCCCATACGCAATTAAATGGAGTCTCCTTGAACAGCCGAGGTCCCATATAAATGGCAACAGACGATGCAAGCTTTGCATAACAGAGCAGGCAAGGATCCTAAAAGGCTCGTTAGACCCGGGGACACGTTCAAATTCCAGAAAAGAGTTTTTCAGTCCTTGTCCGCATCTTAATTGCTACCTCCTACAATCGTGGGACTCTTCGTTCATTCATAAGTGCAGTAAAAATTTGCCGAATCAACCGATGTAAGGGCGATAACCCTATCCCACATAAGGCTTGAACTATATATATTTTTGTTCAAATTAACCAACTTTAACGTTTCTCTCTCTTCAATTTGAAACGAGGTTATATGCCTGCAGCCATTAGAGTCCGACAATCCGTCTATAAGGTTATGCGCTTTACGGATGCGAAATCATTGGTCCCTCTATGATTGACTGTATAATTAATTTCCATCGTGTGTGTGTGTGTGTGTGTGTGTGTGTGTGTGTGTGTGTGTGTGTGTGTGTGTGTTTGTGTGTGTGTGTGTGTGTGTGTGTGGTGATTGCCCCTATCTCAGATGATTGGTCTCCTTATCGTTCTTCGTTGATAGTGCCATCACTCACTTTTCCTCTGTTACCTCTGAGATGAGTATTTAGTTCCGATGCAGGTCTATGGTTTGAAGCATTCGTGACCGACATAAGTTGTAACTTACGGTGCGCTTCCAACTGATCAGGTCTACACACCTTGCCACTCTTTTATCGGCATAGAACTTTCAGTAGACGGGATATTAAATGAGTTCACCATACTGTGACATTTGTGTGTCATAGAATTATAGCAAGGTCACCAGCTACAAACCAGATTACCCATAAACATATCCAACAGTACAACCATTACAACTCTAGACACCCAATCCGTTTTCAAACAAGAAAACGTTTTTTTTTTTTTTAGCTACGGTGAAAAGATATCCAAACCTTTTTAGCTCTCACACAGCACCAACCAACGAGGTTGCTCCAGTGCATACACCATTGCTGTCATTTGCCCGCAAACCTAACTCTATAACAATGTTGAATATGGAAGGTCTCTCACACTTCGCAAATCGAACAAAAGTATCATATCACACAAACATTTCAGAAAAAGACAATAGGTGTAGCACTAAGTGAACCACACTTGATCCCAGACATATTGGATGTGAGAATATATATACCATGTTATGTTCTACACAGAACTGACAATAATAATGCATGTGATTGATTTCCATCTCATCATACGCATTGCCTAGGATCCTTCGGACGAAATCCTACATGAGACCAACCCACAGGCCAATGTACTTTTAACAGGTGACTTTAACTTCTCTAATCTTAGCTGGCCCGGGGGTTATATACAAACTGAAATTAGACAATTAAACAGGAGAGATATAGCCCCCCTCCAGGATTCCACTAAAGACGGCCTACAGCAACAAGTGATTACTTCTCTAACTAGGAGAAATAACATACTTGATCTAGTCTTTACCAACAATATAAACTTCATTCACAATGTTCAGGCCATTCCAACAGCTATCTCCGACCATAACATTATGCAATTTATTTATATATGGTTCATCGAAAGCAACACACACAACTTCAAACTTGATTCACTCTTCATGAACCTGAATTTCAAGATGACCAAGTGGAAGGAAATCGATGCTGAATTCCTTATTTCTACAAGAACTTGATTCCACGAGACTGGCTGATACTAATGTATAACAGAACCAAATTGACAAAGCAGCTAAAATAACAACCTCTCTCAACAGATGAGATTTTAAGAAAAAAAAAACATTGAAATAGACCTTAAAGTATCTTATGAAACAGAAACTTCACTAAAAGGACACACAGCAGTGGAGAATATAAAATATAATCCTGAGTCCTTTTTTCCAATTTGCCAAACAAAAATCATCTACACGTAACCAGATCGGTCCCTTAATGAGCCAAAACGGATCAAAAACAAGTGATTCATCACAAATACTCACACTCTTGAGTGAAAAATATAATAGTGCTTTTTGCCAACCTATAATGAACAAAATATTACATAATTCAAATGAATGCTTTGATCTGCACAATTCAACTGCAGAGACACGTCTAGAAATTGATACTACAGAAAACGTCTAGAAATTAATATCAATAAAAACATGCTAAACCAGCCTCACCAAACCATTAAAGATGCTATTTCGAAAGTTGCTAGATACCGGCTGATTCTCAGAACTAGTGAGAGACTTAATACTAACACCACTATACAAAGGAGGTAGCTGGGCTGAAGCTAAAAATTACAGACCTGTTTCTTTTACATCTTACACCTCTAAACTTGTTTATCGCATTTTCTGATAAGAGAACAATTACATACATTAGCTGGGGAAAAAACTCATAAATAGCATACAACATGGTTTTCGGACTGGATGATGTTCCCTGTTACAACTATTACATCACCATGACACTATCCTCAATAATATCATGAGAGGAATGAACACTGACTGTACATACCTTGATTTTGCTTAAGCGTTTGACAAGACTGAGCATGGAACCGTCTGTCATATCTTAGGGATCTTAGTATCACATGAAAACTCGGAGAATGGCTCTTTGACTTGTTATGGAATAGGAATCAATCTTTTTGCTGCAAACGTTTTTCTCTCGGCAAAGTCACTGGTAGTAAATGGTATACCACATGGCACGGTTCTAGGACCATTCTTATTTATCATCATCCTCACAAATGTTCCCGACCAACTCACGAGCTACGCCGATGACGAAAAAATATTCATGGCTATCCAAACTCTAGATGTGACACTCCAAAATGAGCTAAACCTCACCAATGGGCAGATAAAATCAATATGAAATTTAATACATCAAAATTTCAGGTTCTGCATTTCGGAGGGATTACACAGATCGCATTATCTGATACCGGATAACACAATGATTAAGAGTGCGAATCATATCTGAGACTCGGTAGTAATCATTTCAAATGGTGCATCTTTCAACAGCCATATCACTAAACTGATCTTTAAATTTACTTTAAATGCAAGTATCTTATAAAATAGATTCTACAAACATTCGTAACAAGAAATCCAGTAGTTATGCTAAATATGGAAACCTTAGTTCTGAGCAGATTAGATTACTGCTCACACCTCTGGTCTCCAGACTCATCCAGTCTCATAGAAGAGATTAAAGGGTTACAAAGAACGTTCACTAGTAAATTAACTTCGGTTAAAAGCCTTATTCACTGGGAATGTTTCAAAGTTCTGCAGTTCTACTCTCCTCAACGCTGAAGAGACAAGCATAATGTCATATATATATGAAAATTCCTGGAGAGGCATGCTCAGAACTTCGGCTTCAGAGAGAATTTTAATGCACGAACTGGTAGATAGAGTCAGCTTCCAATATCCCAAACTTCGGAACCACGAACAAAAACAGTCTAGAGTACCAGTCTAATATTTAGACGTCCTCAGTTGTTCAACTACCTACCTAAAATAAAAACACAAAAATGTAAAAGGGACCTCTTGTGAAATACAAAAACATTGGATAAACTCCTAACGACGATACCCAGGTTAGCCAGCATTCATGAAATCACTCAAGGAAAGTCAGTTGCTACAAACTCAATCATAGACCAGCCATTAAGCGACAACAAAACTGAAGGTAAAAAAAAATGGAAGAGGTGATCTAATATAGTCGAAGTTCTATGACTGCAGCCACTAAAAGAGTAAATGAACAGCTACAAACGCTAGTACAACACGAATACCACTCTCTGGGTCTCTGTGATTAGTACCTCGCGACAGGTCGAAGGGAAATGACCATCAATCACGTAAAAATGCGGTTTTTACATCACAGTATCCCTCTTCTGGAAGAATGCTGTGACGACGTCTAGGGATCCCACACTCGCAGTAGCTTTACTGCATGCGCTGGTTATAACTGCGTCCCCGCGTTCACATGGATTGTCATCATATATGCCAGGTAACTTATATATGGGATCCTGACAGGTGCTACTAGCCCAGGACAGAAGAATAGTAGCTAAGAGATGATTTTACCCCCCCCCCCCCACACCCACACACACACCAAACCCTGGAAATCACGAAGCTAACGGATACAGTTTAAGAAGTAATAAAGATATTCGAATACGCATACATGCACACAAGATATATATATATATATATATATATATATATATATATATATATATATATATATATATATATATATATATGTATATATATATATATATATATATATATATATATGTGTGTGTGTGTGTGTGTGTGTGTGTGTGTGTGTGTGTGTGTGTGTGTGTGTGTATAAATGGCAATTTCTGTCTGTCTGTCTGTTACCATCCTGCTGACCAAACCAGGGAACCAATCTTCAGAAAATTTTGTACACATGCTGAACTAACATCTAATTCAATTTTAGGCTAATTGGATTTCAATAAAATCAATAATGTACCGACTACAGGTGTTGGGGCTATTACATGATAAACTGAGAGGAGTGTTAGGTTCAGGGAAATGTGGCATAATGAGGGTGGCTGATATCAGGGAAAGGGGGAGACAGGAAGAGATAGACACAGGGAATGTGAGAGACTGAGAGAGGGACAGACCGGGACACTACCATACATATAAAAGAGAGTGTGTGTGTGTGCGCGCGCGCGTATTTTCCTTATGCATTCAAAAATTAATCAATTAATTAATTAATAGGAAAATACAATATAGGATATCCTGGGTTATAATAGATTCTGGCATCCCAGGATCTTTGTGGTTTTCATCATATAGATGTAATTTTTGACGCTGAATTCGAATTTGTTATTCATTTATTCCAGAAAAATTTTGCAAAAATGTTACTGGTGTTCAAAGTTTGATAATTTTCAGAATTTTCAGCCAATATCAGAAAAGAGCGCGTTTGCTGACTTTTCCAACATCGGTGGGTGAGGTGAGGGCATCAGCATGTCAAGACATTAAACTAGCTACGCGAGCAGATTAAATATTTAAAAGCTACGAACAAGACAACAGGAGTTGCTAGAAATAACAGTTAAAACATTGTTTAAAACGGACATTTATTAGTTAAGAAGATTCAAGAACGAAAGTTTGTAATACACTCTAGGAGTTTATAAAATAAATTATCTTTCTTGTATCTCCTTCTCCACATAAATTCACAAATATAAGAGTCAACCATGCCCAGGTACTTTCAATTTGTTGAGTGTGAGTCCTAAATGGTATGAAAACAAACAATTATAGAACAAGCATCTTTGGTTACTATAGAAATAAAGTTCTTTGCAGTCAGCTATGGAACACATGCTGCTTCTTTGCTTTGGTTACTACAGAAACAGATTTCTTCACCACGCTGAAGTCTAAAATACTCGCTTCTGATTAACTAAAATACCAAAATTTAGCAAATTTTAAAGGCTAATAACTTTTTAATTGTAGATTCATAGGGAAAATGAATTTCATCTTCATAATTAGTACACAAAACTTAATCCATATACCAAATTTGAAAACTATTGGAAAAAAATTGTAAACAGTAACGAAAAGCACAAAGATCCGCATTCCATATCAGAGCCAGCGCTCTGCATCTGGACTCTGCCTAAAAGAGACCCTCAAGATATTAACTCATTACTCACCGCAATTACTCAACAAACAAAATGAAGCTTTCACAACTTGTAAACACAAATTTTTCCGCACATTTAAATATTTCCATAAGTTAAATTGTAAACTTATCCCTCATACATAACGCCTACTTGCATAGTTTCATGGTTGTTATAATATACTTATGTCTATCCCCTTATTTTCTTCTCCCTCAGAATTAGTACCATACAGAATACCTGTTAATTCTTTACTTTAACTTACGGGTTTTAATTTATCTCCTAAACTTTAAACCTTAGCCTCCTAGGCTCTCAAATCTTCAACTGTAACTTTTATTTCTAAACAATTAAATATTTAACTTGTTTCTCCATTCATACCTGCCTCTCCATTCATCATTTAATATACTCATTCCCCCATAGGTAGGAATATATCTATTACTACTGACCATAGTCATTCAACAGACACAAATATTTACTGCTTGACCTCATGCCCCAACCCTAAACTTGAGGAATAGTGCTGGCATTTATTATTCTCTTTATTTCTTTTCCTATTCTCTTTGAATCCCTTTTATTTTTATTTTACCTTTCATTATCTTCCTCCTCTCTTCCGTTATCCGTACCCTTATTTTACAATTAATTCTTTTTTACTCATTTTATATCCCTCTATTTCTTCTTAACATATTTTTATTTTCTTATTTCCTTACTTTTTTACTCGATATTTTTATATTTCTCTCCTTATTTTATTCTTTCGACCATTGCCGCAGACCAATCCATGCTAATGACCTGTCACTTACCTTCTTCCTCTTCTCTCTATCCCCACAGGCTACCCTACTACTATTTCTCTCCATTTCCTCATTAGTCTCTCTTTCCCTTTCTCTTTCTTTCTTTCTTTCTTTCTTTCTTTCTTTATTTCTTTCTTTCTTTCTTCCTTCCTTTCTTCCTTTCTTTCTTTCTCTATCTCCTCCCTCTACTTTGCTCAATAGCCACTTCTACTGCCATTCTCTCACAAACCAACCACATCAATATGAACACACTATTCCCATTCCTGCCAAAATATTGCCTGGATATTTATGCTGCGAAAACACTAATTATACTTTACTATAATGATACCTGCATTTACCTAGGATTTTACCTAAGGACATACGGACTAACATGCATACCCTCGTAAAAACGAACTATGAACTTTATTTATTCATTTCTTTATCTCCTTGTTATCTGTAAATTTTCCTGTCTACATCTCTTATCTGAATATTTCCATATCTAGATCCATCATATTTTCTATTTGTCGCTGATGACAGAAAACCCCATATTCAGGCATACTCGCCTATCACTTGGGATATCCCAGAAATAGCTGTAAGACCTCAAATAATTTAAGAATGATAATGTATATGACTTGAGATGCTTGTTATGCCTTGACGTTTGTTGTCCTGTTTCACACACACACACACACACACGCACACACACACACACACACACACACACACACACACACCCACACACATACATACATACATACATATATATATATATATATATATATATATACTTTCTTATGAAACGCTAATTGTGATGTTATGTGAAGCTTCACATTATATCATGGTTTCAAAAACTTCCCGTAGCTTATGATAAAATTAAATCATAATAATAATTGCGAAATTAATATTTTGCTTGAATATGGTTCAAGATTGATGTATATTTAGTTATTTAGTTCTCTATTTTATTCCTAGATACCTGCAGGATTACATATTGATAACCGGCAACAAAGAATTCTATTATTTGTATATTTCGTGAGCCATATTGCTGCATCGTAACTTTTTATATGAGATTTGTAACACGAAACGATAAAATATTTTATAATTTTAGGTCAGTTATGAATGCATATCTCGAAATTATACATATAGAAATATATTTAAATCGCTAACATCAATAAATTTTTAAATTTCCAACAGGTAAATTCTTGCCAACTCATTTCTTTCTGGTGTTTATCAACCAAAGTATCAGAACGTTGTCTCCGACCAAGTTTGTAATCTGCAGATCGCCCCATTAATGTTATGGATTGGTCGTCTAAGGGTGGATCCGCTTCAAATTCATTTTGGATGGAATACGATCAGCAAAAATGGTTTCAATACATCCAAAAGTGGTTTCAATACATTGAGCTTTATATTAATTTCTTCTCAAATTCTCTGAGAAAAAAACCACCTGCTATACTATTAAAATGATTACCTAATTCACATTTCCATTTGCAGAGTAAACAAATTTCAAGATATACACGAGCATTCACAAGATGTACACGAGCATTGTACATGTTCAACACACGTGCGTTTATTCTTTACTTCTGATCATCTAATTATTTATCGATTATTCTCTTAACCCTTCGTGGGCCGGCGGGGTTGGAATTACACAAAAGGCCATTGGGGTTCCCTTTTATTTTGGCGCATTCCTGCACTGTCCACAAAGTAATATTTGTTTAATCGTGTATATATGTGTGAGTGCATGATACAGAACAAGAAATTTAGCACTTTTTTAAATAGTTTTATAAACTATACATATAGCACAAAATATAAAATAAAACAAAAAGAACAAAAGAACGAAGTATATCGATTCATACCAGTACAAATACGAAGAAAATTGACTTATATTTCATCAGAATATCTGAAAAAAGAACGAAAGGAAATAATTTCACAGAAGGCCAATGGGGTCTAGTTGGATCCCAATGACCATATTTTATGCTATAACTTAAATTTTGTCTGTGCATACGTAAACTATTGACAATAAAAGTCATTTAAATATAAAATGTAAAAGTTGCATAAATTTTAAAATTTGCTGGGTTCCCAAGAGACCCCACCGTCCACGAAAGGTTAAGCATGCATATATTGAGAAGCCTTAACTTTTGCTGTCAGTGTTAAGTGTTGAAGATATTTTAACAACATATGCATTGCTTTTAAGATGTACATCTCACCATATCATTTTGCTATGTTCGATATTTTTGAATGGCAAGTATTCACTGCTAAACCCTCTAATCAGTTCACATATTAGGCATGGAATTTTGTAAATATGAAGCACACGGAATATTGTCGGATTGACTATAAATTCAGTTCTTTGGTGGTAGAATTAATGTGCCGATCCGTTCAATGCTATCACATGTTATTTAAGGTTGCTTAGAGGAGTTCTTTTGTTGCGAGCTTTCCCAGTAGACCTCCAGTCTTAGAACAACTCATCATAATTTCTTTCACCCTCTGTTTTCCCTAGCAATTTATGAGACAAGTGTAAGCGGTTATAGGTATTGCCATTCAGCCTTTGATTAGTCTATATATATATATATTTGTGGGGGCTGTCTGTGTGTGTGTATATATATGTATATATTTACTAAATAGAAATGTATGTGTGCGCATATATGTAATGTATATATTGTATATATATATATATATATATATATATATATATATATATATATATATATATATATATGAATAACCATACTTGTATATACATAAACTACATGATTCCAAATTTTATTATTACTGTAATTTATTGAAGGTAACCGTGAAGAAACACCTCATAGAAGTATATGTATGTTTTGTTCTGTGTTTATGATTAAACCTGGGCAGGCTTGAACAGTAGAGGAATGTACTCATACTGAGGGGCTCCAGAATGAATACTCCGGTGAAATCTGTGACTTCAGCCCCATTATAACTTCCCATGGAGGCATCTAATATCGAGTCACCTTCCTTTTTCATTCTGTAGGAGTCACCATGATATAAACCGACACTATAGTTTTCATGATTATTCTAATACTGAGGTAATTTGATTCAAAATTTATGGCTGTCAATATGATGGATTTCAATATGAATAAGTGAAATTTCACGATATGAATCTTGATGTATATTCCGACTGTTTTGTTTTGGGGAGTGTGGTACTAGTTCATAACGTTTCTTATTATGTTCAGTTGCCTTAGGGCGGCGCGCTAGCAGAATCGTTAGCATGCCGCACAAAATGTTTAGTGGCATTTCGTCCGTTGTTACATTCTGGGTTCAAATTATTTGTTCAATTATTTGGATACAAATCCCCAAGTATCTACCCTCAGAATATTGATACACCATATATATATTAAATACTCGAATATAATATTAGTATTATGTAACTATATCTCTATATGTAAAATTAGTTTATAAATAACATTACATCGTATAATATACAATATATAATTTACTATTAAATAGAATCGTATAATCAACAATCTTTGTATGATTGAAATTGAAATAATTAAACTAATCAATTAATTTTTTTTAATTGCTATATAATTAGATAACCTACTTTATAAATAATTTTGATGGTCTTTAAGAAAATATAATTTTATGACGTAATACACCTAATCTATATTTGGCAGCCACGTAATACGCATTTTTTCTCCTCTCTGAATCTACTAGTAATAATATGACTCTTAATTTTAAAAATCTTGATTAAATTTAATTGATATTATAAAAATATCAAAACTAATTATTATTATTTTTGTTCAGTTTTAAAAAAATTAAAATATGTCATATACTAATAATATTTTTATGCTCATGTACACACATACATGCATACACATATACATATAACAGATATATACAAACAAACACATATACATATGCTACGCGTTAATATGAGTATATATACAGATATATAAATAATACATACCTTTAACAGCTTTCCTCTTCAAATTAAACTATACACACACAAACACATCAATCTGATTCGATAAGATTTTATAATAATAAATACACAGGCAGTAATAATACATTGATTATGTAAACCAATAGAAATTTACATAGATAACGGTTTTATGTTTTATTCCATTTTGTATTATATATTTATTATTATTTGGTTGTATTTTAATTTTATACTCTTATACTATAATTTTATTTTTTAATATTGCCTGATAATATTCTACCCAATATTATTCAAAATCCTACTTTACTCTAATCTGTGGATTTATTCCAATCTTTGAATTTGCAACTATATTCTGGACTGAATGGAAACGTTCGTAGGCTTTATTAGGCAGTATGCTAAAAAATTAGTTTTATATCCTTACCAACCCGCCATTCTTCTATAATCATATATATATATATATATATATATATATATATATATATATATATATATATATATATATATATATATATATATATATATATATATATATATATATATATATATATATATATACATATATATTACGGAGATGCACTTGCATAGCAAGTGACCTGATCTGAGATCGAGTGCTGGAACGAAAACAATTGCAGCGTGGAAGGTGTTTATAAGCCATTTAAAATAACACACAAAATCCGTTAGATTCACTTCAACATTTAAATTTAATATTTTGACAAATTAAATTTAAATGTTGAAGTGAATCTAACGGATTTTGTGTGTTATTTTAAATGGCTTATAAACACCTTCCACGCTGCAATTGTTTTATATATATATATATATATATATATATATATATATATATATATATATATATGTAACATATGGTGTAATATATATATATATATATATATATATATATATATATATATATATATATATATATATATATATATATATACATATACATATATATATACATACATGCATATATTATATATATATATATATATATACTAGCAGAGATACCTAGCGTTGCTCGGGATTAAAATGGCATAGTTTTTTATAGTTTTAATTGTTTCGGTCATATGACACCGGCCAAGCTGGAGCACTGCCGTTAGTCGAAGAAATCGACACCATTCTATCGGTGTGTTTCGCCAAACACAGCAAAATCGGTTGTCAAGCGATGGTGGGGGTACAAACACATACACACACACACATATATATATACACACAGTCATATATATATATATATATATATACATATATATAGACACACACATATATATATATACATACATACATATATACATATTTATACATATTTATACATATATAAATATGTAAAGATAAATTAAATATGGAGATATTCTATTGTCAATCAAATAATTTATTCATATTACAATATTACATTAAATACTATGAATATAATATATATGACATAACATTATATAAATAATTCTAAAAACCATAAAAGTCCAACAAACTGTTTCGACTTATATATATATATATTTCTGATATACATAATCACAGTTCCATTATATATATATAATCACTTCAGGGTATTTGCCTCCTAAAAGACAAAATTTCGTGTGAAAGGACGACTGGATTGTAAATCTTAATTCAAATGTGCGTTGTGAGTGTGAGCGTTAACTATTCAATCATACATCAATTACAATTAAAAAACAACAAAAACACTTTAATGGACGATACAATCAAGTAAGTGAAATCTACAACCATGGAAATTCACTTCATTATATCTCAAACATATACCAATTGAAACCCTTTCATGTCCAAGATAATCTCTTGTCATCACAACATACAATAATATGTGTGTATATATAAATGTATACAATTAAGTATCTAAGTCTTCTGCTACATGTAACTGCAACAAAAATATATAAACAATTACATCATCAATACAACAACTCTTTTATCTATTTAAATTAGTTGGTATTAACTAATAATAATCTTCTATATTTATTATTTTCTCGGAAGGATAATTCCGTAATTATTGCTAATATGGAGTTAAGACTGCAAATACGATAACCATAATACCCCATATATTTGTATATATGTGTGTGTGTGTGTTTGTGTGTGTGTGTGTGTGTGTGCGCGCGCGCGCGCGTGTATGTATGTATGTATGTATGTATGTATGTATGTATATATAAGTCGCAAGCAGACAAACGCAACTTCTGTAGCGGACGAAGTTGAAAGTCAGTGAAAAGGTTGCAGGTAGAAACGAAAGAGCTTTGACAGACAAGACCAAAACAAATGACTTACTGTTCAACCAAATTAAACAAACAATCGTTTAGTTAGTCGGATAGTTATCCAATTGACTAATAATAAAAGGGTGGAATTGAACCAGTGCGTGTGTTAATAATATTGGCATAACGATTCTCCCTAGTCACGACAGAACTTTAACGGGATAATAGATTCGAATCAGTGTCTTCCAATCTCGGTAATACTTCAGATTATTATACATTAATCTCTGAGTAAATAATTACGTTGTTATCGGATAATCTAGTAGCTGAGAACATTTCTCATATCAATTGTGTAAAACATCGTAAACAAAAATAGGGAGAAGAAAATTATCTGATTTAATTTTCATATTCTCTACATTTATTGGGCGGTGCATTCGCAGCAGCATCAGAGCGTCGTACAAAATGCCTTGTGGTATTTTTACAGCATTTTACATCTTGACTTAAGATATTATCGAATTCGCTTTTACCTTTTGCCCGTCTGAGATCGATTAAATAAAGTACCAGCCATGTACTTAATCTATGCAATCAACTAACTTCTTCCTCATTAAATTTCCCTTGTGCCTATATTAACAAACAATTAATCTAGAAGTCATTTCTATTATTAATCAAGATTTCAACCATACTGCATTAACATATGAAGTAGAGTGGTTGCTAGTATGCAACTAATAGAATATATATTTAATTCTTCAAACAGATAATTAATTGTAGTCTAGAAGTCCTCCAAGTTTCATTCCTTGTAAGTAAGCCAAGTAATATTGCATCTGAAGATCCACAAAAAAACCACATATCCGATAGGTTACTTATTTTTATTGTTTTCACCTTATTACAACTGAAGATGTACAAAGTTGTGGAATAAATGCCATTACCTTGGCTGTTAATTTTATTGGAAAATCTTCCCTATCAGTAAATCTCAGAAATACAAATGTAAGTTTGGAGAAATGTATAAAGATATTCAAATGACTTTTTTATTGAACTATTCCCACCAGACAAAAGGAAAATTAATTTAGATGTAAACAAAAATACCATGAATATAATAGGAAATGTATTTTGTATCCTGTGATTTCTTATTTCATTAAATAGGAATTATGATAATAACGAGATAACTACAAATGAAATACTTTTCTCTAGTAAAAATTGTTAATTACGCGGTGCGTTTCAGGAGTTTTGAGACTTTTTTTAAGAGAGGCAGTTATATCTGTCCTTTATTATTGTAACTTTAATATATCATTACTATATATTGTGAGTCAGATGCATAAGATGATCGGTCAGCTTTTGTTATTCCAGATTGAAGGAGACGGCTGTAGCAGCACTTTAAACACAACCTACTAAACATTTCTTGTTGGCTAGTTAGCAGAATGCAACCGGGATATTTGGAAGTTTTCTATGCAATAAAGTTTTGTGTTAAACTTGGTAAAAACACTACTGAAAGTTATGAAATGCGCCCAGGTCGCTTATGAATTAACATTTTTCGCTGGCACAGGAATTTCAAGAACGGTAGAAAGATAAAAGAAACGATAAGAGGTGTGGGAGGGAGACGGACGTCAGAACATCAAAGGTCGTTGAAAAAAAATTCTCAAGTTACTTGATGAAGACCGTCGTGTGTCTATAAAGACAATAAGCATACAACTTGGAGTGAGTGTGACAAATGTACACAAGTTTTTTTCTTTAAAATCTGAACATGTTCAAAATTTGTGCAAAGTTTGCTCCCAAGCTGTTCGATAATGAGCATCCTGGTGACCAACTACTTGACAGAGATGGGCATCAAAACTGTTTCTCATTCTTCCTGCTGTCCTGTACTTTTCTCTGTGACTTTTGAACGTTCTCCAAGCTGGAAATAAAACTCCAACGGCAGTCGTTTTGAGGATGAAGTCCCCAAAAAGTGAAGGTACCCAGGACCCTTGTCCTAAACACCTCCACTTTGAAGAAAATCCATGGGGCCTTCACGAAATGGTTAGAGCGTTACAGCAAGTGCATTGAAGTCAGAGGATTCTACCTCGAAGTAAATTAGAGCTTTGTACTACTCTGAATGAATTTTTCTCCTGAAAAAGTCGGAAAACTTCTGGAATGGACCTTGTATGTTTACCCAATGTTTTGGGTTTCCTTTCTACCAAAGAATTTTAGCAACTATTAGCATTTTAAATACTTTTTAAAGTATCTTTTAACAATAGAAAAATATTCATCAAAAACTTGTTCGCCTGACTTTAATTTAGTACAGCGAGGTACAGCAAAGGATATCAATATAATCCAACACACACTTACAACGATGATTTCTTAAGTAGTAGAGCCTTTTATAATCTAAAATAATATAATAACTTAGATTGTTGTAATACACTTAATCTGTGAGCAGCAGATGTAACAACAACACTTGCAATGTAAGCTGTTTTAACATTGCTTACTGAGCGCACGTGGGTATAGCAAAGGATTAATAAAATTGCAGCCAAACACGTGCATAACATTAATATGCGACAGAACAATGACTGAATCAATGCTATAAAAGAGAGTTGAAATAGACAACAGTAATTATGTTCAACATGGTTAGAATTGTCTGTTTAATTTATGCAGTCCTCTTGGTTGGGCTTCTGGAGACTTGCATTGCAAGAAGTGAAATTTTGTACGAAGATAACCTGTCTAGAGCTGGAGGTCTTCGTGATGCTTTCTCTCTAGAAAAACGCAGTGCTGTATTTTCTAACAGAGAAAAACGTCTTGTTCGAAGACCTAAGTATCGCGTAACCACTACAAGAAGCCCTTGCTATGGAATACGTAATTGTCGAGTTATCAAAGCTGGAAATGTGGCAGGCTGAAACTTTACAGGGTAACGTATCTGATGAAATTAAATATGGCTTTATATATTAACTAGCTGTTTGACCCGGCATTGCTCGTGTTTTCCGTGTTGAAGTTAAGCCCATCTCTGACCTTGTATTGAAATGTTCTACGTTCCTCGTGTCAACTTTTATCCAATGAGACGTTATATCTGGTTCAGTAGGGATTTTACCCGGTTAACGATTTTGACACACTCCTACATACTGGACCGTCTCTATAACCGCAGTCAAACGTTTGGGTGTACCTGGACCCGTTGAGAGTGACGATTATCTATTTTTCTCCCCTTAATGCCACTCTCTGTACAAAATTGATCAGCGTGTCCAATCTCAGCAAAATCCGAAGAAAAGTGTTAAGGTTGTGTCATAAAATAGAATCCATATGACCCATTCACATGAGAATATCCTATTGACTTTTAAATCCTAATTCATTATATGAATAATCGATGTTTCTTATGTCGAGGTGCTTAATTTTACTCATGGGTCAATTTTCTTCAAAATCAGTTCATTATTTTTATTGTGAGAGAATTTTGACGATTTCTGCTTTTCACCAGTTTAATTTTAATTCTATTACATGACTCCGACCATAAACTTTAATTAAATGTCAAATTTCATCAAAACCGGATGAATTCTGTAAAAGTTACAGCATAAAATATTAATCCTATGGTTAATTGCATACAAAGACCTATTGATTTCATAAAATACCCCGCTCACGTGCAATTATCGATTTTTTTTTTGTCAGCTCTTGATGCTGGAATCAACTAATGAACATGAACTGCAATCACGTGTAAAATTTCTACAAAATCGACAAGGATGTCTCTAAGGAAATGTGCTTATTTTCATTTGTGCCTTTTTCAAGCCATTTTGAATTAAATAAGCACCTTTACCATCTCTTCCACCACAAAATTTATTTACATCTCAAATTTCATTAAAATCGGATAGAAAATATAAAAATTACGGCCTATTGATTTTATAAAACCACTGCTCAGGCAAACTTATCGATTCTTTTGTCAACGCCATTACTGACATCAACTCTCACTGCCATGAACCTCTCTCACTCCTCTAATTTAATCAAAATCGGACAAAATATGCAAAAGCCGCAGGAAAAATAACATCGTTATGGAAATTTCCATTGAAACGTCCGATTGAGCTCACAAAAATCGATGCCAACTGAGCATTATCGAGTTTTTGAAAAGTTCCGGCCTTATTTGAAGTTTAGGGCATGTGATCTACCTATGTACCCCAAATCATTAAAATCGGTTGGACGGTGTGGGTGGAGTTAGAGTAACCCCAAACACACATACAGACAGACACCATTACACATTTATGTATTACATGGAAAAGTGCGAGTATGAAAAGTAATATTCTTAAGATTATAAACCTGGAAAAGTACAGGACAAGTAAAAATATAGGACAAACTATTACTTCAAGTAAAATAAAGAATAAGAAACTTTTTACTTAAAATATTGCAGCAAAGAATGCCAGTTCTTCTAATTTATCACTCTTTACAGTTCTCATCTTTTAAATTTATTATACAAAACTGTTCAGCTAATTTGTAAGTTTGTCTAATTAGTCACTTTTTTCTGTATTTAAGGTAGTAAATTAGCCAAATTCTACTTAAATAAGTATAGTGTTATTTGTAAACTATAATAAAATAATTTTTAATATTCAAATTTTAATTTTAGCTGCAATATTTTAAGTAAAATGTTTCTTATTCTTTATTTTACTTGAAGTAATAGTTTGTCCTATACTTTTACAGGTTTAATAACTTGTCCTGTACCTTTCCAGGTTTATAATCTTAAGAATATTACTTTTCATGCTCACATTTTTCCATGCAATCTATGATTTTTCCAGGCATTGCTGTTATAAGATAATTAATAATGTGTCAATTAGTAATTCAAGATTTTACCTTATAAAATACTGAAAGATAATATTTCAATTTTTCCATGTAAGTGATGATAATATTTCAATATTTTTCATGTTTAATTTAAATGTATGTTGCGATTGAATTATTTGATATTACCTATCCACACCAAATTAATGGCAGGGAATTTTACCATGTTGTTGGTTGCACCATGGCTCACCATAAGTTACAAACAACATGACCACAAAACCATCAATTACCAGGCTCACCTTAAGTAACCTACTTTTGCAATATTAGGAGGCCACAGGAATTCATTCAACGAAAAATATTTCCAATGATTCTGGGATAGGGGGACCCCCACCTAAGTTTTTCCGAACCAAAATAAGGGATTCGCAGCATATTTGAAGGTCAGGGTATTTGATTCCACGCAAAAATCAATTTTTTTTTGCTTAGTGAAACTCGTGTGAGTGTTAATATAGAAATTGACCATAATGTCGTTGTTATTTAGCCTCAAATCAACACTGATACTGCAAACGTATCATCAAAGACATTCCAGCCTTCAGCAAACTGTCTTTTTAGGGATAATCTAGAACATTACATACAATGGGCGTGTGATTTAGGTAGGGCGATACTTTGGCTGCTATTTTAGCGTGTCGAGCGACCAGGTGATGGGATTTTTTTTACACATATATGTAATATGTATATATATCATCGGCAGAAGTTAGAGAGTAAGTCAAAAGCTGAGAGTTTCGTGTATTGGCACTTATCAAACACGAATGTTTCCATCG